>NC_092563.1:21279698-21354859 GCF_037975245.1 Apostichopus japonicus | reverse complement strand
CCATCAAAGTCATGCTATAAGTCATCAAAACTTGTCCTAATCACAAAATGGAATGAATATACATCTTTTACACTATGTAATATTAATATTGACAAACAAGCACAGGTTAACTTACCCTCCACTACTATGATATCAAAAACACAATCAGCTGTGTTCCCACTTGGATCTGCAAAGATGTAAGTCACTGTTGTTGTTCCTGTCTGAAAGAACTGTCCAGGTCTTCGTGTAGCTGACAGAACTGATGCTGTTCCTGAATTGTCTGTAGCTGTTGGCTCTGTAAAGTCTACCACAACACCAAAGCTATTTAGCGGTATCTCTCGCGTAATATCACTGATGCAGCTGACCACAGGTGGTATATTGTCCACTGAGGAAAAAGAAACATTATAAAGTCCAATATTGAGATCACTTGTTCTTTTTTGAAACAATAATTACTAGCAGGGGTAATGGTAATTCTATACAGTAGAGTAATTATCATAGAAAGAGACAACAGTGGCTAACAGCTGTTTCAAATAACCCTGCATGAGACATAATAAGGTTTCATCTTATCTCCTTTACTGGACAACGTAGAGTAATAATGCACAATAGTGTTTTCTTATCTCCTTTTCTGGTAACCGAATGTGATAACTCAGTTCTACCCAAAAACCTAAGACTTTTAATGATCAGTAGCTCAGCTACTAAGCCGATGTAGCAAACTGTGAAAGGTTCATCTATTTCAAAGCTTACTCATTCCTGTACAGGCTTTAATATCAAAATAATATGAAAAGAGGTCATGTTAAAGGACAGACCCATGGATAGCACAATCTCTTAAACAGTTACGATACAGGTTAAACCTCTTATTTAGCCTACATGCAACATTGGTTATTTCTGTGTAACCATCAGGTGTGTGCAACTGTATCTAATGCTACACATCAGAAAAAGATCACTCATATAAATATTTTATCCAATGACTAACCCCCCCTAAAATGAAGAAAAAAATTACTACCTATATAATATAAGTACCAGCATGAGCTCAGTACATGCACTGTCTGAACCAACTTCAATAAAAACATTAGAATCAAAGAGAAGTGTTCCTTCCTCTGCTGACCTAATGTGAGGTTTACATGTCTTTTGTTCCTATTCATACGACCATTTGAATAAAGTTTTGATAACATGTCCACTTTTGACTTTCATTCTCCAACAACACTCACTTGTAAATATTGAGTAAATGTTTGTCTCCATCTGATCTCAGATAACCTTCACATGCTCCCCTTTTAGCTAAGCAAAGACTTCACTTGATACATTTGAAACTGTCGTCAAGTTCAATTTACTTCATTTCCAGACAAATAGTCATTGGCAGACAAAGTACCCTTTAGATGCTGCTTACTGTACTTTTTCTGAGACACCAATCAATGATAGTGCATCTGTATTTATATAACTTAACGCATAAATCTTTATCTTTGGCAATTTTGAGCAATTAGCTATTTTTATCAAATCTCCTTGAAAGCTGACCTCAGTAGCCAGGTTGTTAAATGTCACATGTCAATTCTTGCTTGAGACTATAGCATAGATCTAGTTCAAAGCTAGTAGGAAAAACTGATAAAGGTGACAGTTGTATTCATTACATAGAGAAAGGACAACAAAGCTATGACATACCTTCAGTAATGATGATGTTAAATGAACACTGGGCTGTATTTCCTGATGGATCTATAAACACATATGTTACTTCTGTGGTTCCACTCTGGAAGAATTGACCAGGGGTGTGTGTTCTTGATTGGAAATTTGCAGTCCCAGAGTTATCAGTAGCAGTAGGTTCACGGAATTGGACGGTAGTGCCAAATCCATTCAGAGGTATGGTCTCTGTTACATCTAGTCCTACACAAGCTATCACTGGTGGTACTCCGTCAACTGAAGATTTAAAAGTTGAAATTTTTTAATCAAATTGGCAACTCAACTTTGAATTAAGTATTTTTGCTAAGAGCATATATTTTACACAGAGTGCCAGTTGTAATATAACATCAAGAATTTGCTTCAAATTGACTTTGAAAGAGCAAGGAAATTGTCAGTTTAATTTCATTTTAAACTAAGCATATAGTATAAATAAATCAACTTAGATTTGGCTGATATAGAAATTAAAAAGTTTAAAAGCTGTTAAAGTACTTCAGACAAACTGATGATGCTTTCTTCAAAATCATTTCCATCTACTATATCAGCAACACAATCATTGAGGGTGATTTGTATTGTGGAGCAATAAGGCTCATATTTTAATAATTTGTATTTAAAAAGACTTACTTTCAGTGACAATGACCCTGAATGTACATTCAGCAGTGTTTCCAGCGGGATCAACAAAGATATAAGTTACTTGTGTTACTCCTGAACTAAAGAAGGTTCCTGGACCATGGGTTCTTTGCTGAAGAGAAACAGCTCCAGAGTCATTGGTTGCTGTTGGCTCTGTAAATAAGACAGTTCTTCCGCCTGTTCCTAATGGTGTTGTTTCAGTCACATCTGGAATACAGCTTACAACTGGAGGGACATTGTCCTCTAAAAAATGGAAAGACAAAATTCTGTTTTGGAGACTGCAGATGTCTAGCTTTGATTTCAAGTAGAGTTATCAGTGTAAGGTGTCTCACATCACAGTGATCTTGTCATTTATTAGCACAACGTTACCGATAAAGGTGTTTTTCTCTGCCAACAGCTTTAAATCTTAAGCTATTATAGGATTGTACACATACCTGGAGTAACTGTGACAGTAAAAATGCAATTGGCTGTTTGTCCACTTGGGTCAACAAAGATGTATGTCACTTGTGTTGTTCCTGGGCTGAAAAAGTCTCCAGGTGCATGACTTCTAGACTGAAGAGAAACAACTCCTGAGTTATCAGTAGCTGTTGGCTCAGTCCAAGACACAGTGGTACCAGTGCTGTCAATTGTCACTATTCTTGTGATGTCTTGTATGCATGTAACATCAGGTGGTGTATCATCAACTGAAAAGATCAAAGGAAGAGTCTAAAAGCTAAAGGAACTTGCTTGAACTATTAAAAATCATTTCAAACTTTCAAAATTAATGAATTTTCTTGAAGTGGCTAATGCCAGGGCCTGAAGTAAAAAAGTCACAAATTGTGACAGTATTCTGAGATATTGAACAAACTCATGTCAAAGTGCTGAAATGATGATTCTCAGTAGTTATCTGTTTTCATAGCAAAACTAGGTTTCATAGCATACCAATGCTAAACACCAATATTTCCTAGGTGTATCCCAATGAATTCTGATAGAAAGAAGGGCTTTGATCACCCCAAATGCTCAGAATTATAACTGATCTGGTGAAACTATATAGAAATATCAATGTGATTATTAACTGCTTCAAAATAACTAAAAGGTTATTAAATGTTAGATGTATCAGCTTACTAAATATCCATTTTCACAACTTTAAGCTATGCATAGAATCAAGTGATATTTTCAGTTGCTAACTGATAAGCACATTTTTTACTGTCATGACTTATATCTATCTATGAAAATAGCTCTGTCAAGATTACTAAACCGTTTCTTAAGCAAACTACATGAGTACTTGGTATGAATACTTTAACTGGTTCTAAGAACAAATAAACAGGAACATCATACACTTCCTTCATTAACACTTCTATGTCCTGTCTTTACTCCATCAAAGTCATGCTATAAGTCATCAAAACTTGTCCTAATCACAAAATGGAATGAATATACATCTTTTACACTATGTAATATTAATATTGACAAACAAGCACAGGTTAACTTACCCTCCACTACTATGATATCAAAAACACAATCAGCTGTGTTCCCACTTGGATCTGCAAAGATGTAAGTCACTGTTGTTGTTCCTGTCTGAAAGAACTGTCCAGGTCTTCGTGTAGCTGACAGAACTGATGCTGTTCCTGAATTGTCTGTAGCTGTTGGCTCTGTAAAGTCTACCACAACACCAAAGCTATTTAGCGGTATCTCTCGCGTAATATCACTGATGCAGCTGACCACAGGTGGTATATTGTCCACTGAGGAAAAAGAAACATTATAAAGTCCAATATTGA
This sequence comes from Apostichopus japonicus, assembly GCF_037975245.1. Taxonomy (NCBI): domain Eukaryota; kingdom Metazoa; phylum Echinodermata; class Holothuroidea; order Aspidochirotida; family Stichopodidae; genus Apostichopus; species Apostichopus japonicus. Next base: position 21,350,831 of record NC_092563.1, on the reverse strand, counting down.
GATCACTTGTTCTTTTTTGAAACAATAATTACTAGCAGGGGTAATGGTAATTCTATACAGTAGAGTAATTATCATAGAAAGAGACAACAGTGGCTAACAGCTGTTTCAAATAACCCTGCATGAGACATAATAAGGTTTCATCTTATCTCCTTTACTGGACAACGTAGAGTAATAATGCACAATAGTGTTTTCTTATCTCCTTTTCTGGTAACCGAATGTGATAACTCAGTTCTACCCAAAAACCTAAGACTTTTAATGATCAGTAGCTCAGCTACTAAGCCGATGTAGCAAACTGTGAAAGGTTCATCTATTTCAAAGCTTACTCATTCCTGTACAGGCTTTAATATCAAAATAATATGAAAAGAGGTCATGTTAAAGGACAGACCCATGGATAGCACAATCTCTTAAACAGTTACGATACAGGTTAAACCTCTTATTTAGCCTACATGCAACATTGGTTATTTCTGTGTAACCATCAGGTGTGTGCAACTGTATCTAATGCTACACATCAGAAAAAGATCACTCATATAAATATTTTATCCAATGACTAACCCCCCTAAAATGAAGAAAAAAATTACTACCTATATAATATAAGTACCAGCATGAGCTCAGTACATGCACTGTCTGAACCAACTTCAATAAAAACATTAGAATCAAAGAGAAGTGTTCCTTCCTCTGCTGACCTAATGTGAGGTTTACATGTCTTTTGTTCCTATTCATACGACCATTTGAATAAAGTTTTGATAACATGTCCACTTTTGACTTTCATTCTCCAACAACACTCACTTGTAAATATTGAGTAAATGTTTGTCTCCATCTGATCTCAGATAACCTTCACATGCTCCCCTTTTAGCTAAGCAAAGACTTCACTTGATACATTTGAAACTGTCGTCAAGTTCAATTTACTTCATTTCCAGACAAATAGTCATTGGCAGACAAAGTACCCTTTAGATGCTGCTTACTGTACTTTTTCTGAGACACCAATCAATGATAGTGCATCTGTATTTATATAACTTAACGCATAAATCTTTATCTTTGGCAATTTTGAGCAATTAGCTATTTTTATCAAATCTCCTTGAAAGCTGACCTCAGTAGCCAGGTTGTTAAATGTCACATGTCAATTCTTGCTTGAGACTATAGCATAGATCTAGTTCAAAGCTAGTAGGAAAAACTGATAAAGGTGACAGTTGTATTCATTACATAGAGAAAGGACAACAAAGCTATGACATACCTTCAGTAATGATGATGTTAAATGAACACTGGGCTGTATTTCCTGATGGATCTATAAACACATATGTTACTTCTGTGGTTCCACTCTGGAAGAATTGACCAGGGGTGTGTGTTCTTGATTGGAAATTTGCAGTCCCAGAGTTATCAGTAGCAGTAGGTTCACGGAATTGGACGGTAGTGCCAAATCCATTCAGAGGTATGGTCTCTGTTACATCTAGTCCTACACAAGCTATCACTGGTGGTACTCCGTCAACTGAAGATTTAAAAGTTGAAATTTTTTAATCAAATTGGCAACTCAACTTTGAATTAAGTATTTTTGCTAAGAGCATATATTTTACACAGAGTGCCAGTTGTAATATAACATCAAGAATTTGCTTCAAATTGACTTTGAAAGAGCAAGGAAATTGTCAGTTTAATTTCATTTTAAACTAAGCATATAGTATAAATAAATCAACTTAGATTTGGCTGATATAGAAATTAAAAAGTTTAAAAGCTGTTAAAGTACTTCAGACAAACTGATGATGCTTTCTTCAAAATCATTTCCATCTACTATATCAGCAACACAATCATTGAGGGTGATTTGTATTGTGGAGCAATAAGGCTCATATTTTAATAATTTGTATTTAAAAAGACTTACTTTCAGTGACAATGACCCTGAATGTACATTCAGCAGTGTTTCCAGCGGGATCAACAAAGATATAAGTTACTTGTGTTACTCCTGAACTAAAGAAGGTTCCTGGACCATGGGTTCTTTGCTGAAGAGAAACAGCTCCAGAGTCATTGGTTGCTGTTGGCTCTGTAAATAAGACAGTTCTTCCGCCTGTTCCTAATGGTGTTGTTTCAGTCACATCTGGAATACAGCTTACAACTGGAGGGACATTGTCCTCTAAAAAATGGAAAGACAAAATTCTGTTTTGGAGACTGCAGATGTCTAGCTTTGATTTCAAGTAGAGTTATCAGTGTAAGGTGTCTCACATCACAGTGATCTTGTCATTTATTAGCACAACGTTACCGATAAAGGTGTTTTTCTCTGCCAACAGCTTTAAATCTTAAGCTATTATAGGATTGTACACATACCTGGAGTAACTGTGACAGTAAAAATGCAATTGGCTGTTTGTCCACTTGGGTCAACAAAGATGTATGTCACTTGTGTTGTTCCTGGGCTGAAAAAGTCTCCAGGTGCATGACTTCTAGACTGAAGAGAAACAACTCCTGAGTTATCAGTAGCTGTTGGCTCAGTCCAAGACACAGTGGTACCAGTGCTGTCAATTGTCACTATTCTTGTGATGTCTTGTATGCATGTAACATCAGGTGGTGTATCATCAACTGAAAAGATCAAAGGAAGAGTCTAAAAGCTAAAGGAACTTGCTTGAACTATTAAAAATCATTTCAAACTTTCAAAATTAATGAATTTTCTTGAAGTGGCTAATGCCAGGGCCTGAAGTAAAAAAGTCACAAATTGTGACAGTATTCTGAGATATTGAACAAACTCATGTCAAAGTGCTGAAATGATGATTCTCAGTAGTTATCTGTTTTCATAGCAAAACTAGGTTTCATAGCATACCAATGCTAAACACCAATATTTCCTAGGTGTATCCCAATGAATTCTGATAGAAAGAAGGGCTTTGATCACCCCAAATGCTCAGAATTATAACTGATCTGGTGAAACTATATAGAAATATCAATGTGATTATTAACTGCTTCAAAATAACTAAAAGGTTATTAAATGTTAGATGTATCAGCTTACTAAATATCCATTTTCACAACTTTAAGCTATGCATAGAATCAAGTGATATTTTCAGTTGCTAACTGATAAGCACATTTTTTACTGTCATGACTTATATCTATCTATGAAAATAGCTCTGTCAAGATTACTAAACCGTTTCTTAAGCAAACTACATGAGTACTTGGTATGAATACTTTAACTGGTTCTAAGAACAAATAAACAGGAACATCATACACTTCCTTCATTAACACTTCTATGTCCTGTCTTTACTCCATCAAAGTCATGCTATAAGTCATCAAAACTTGTCCTAATCACAAAATGGAATGAATATACATCTTTTACACTATGTAATATTAATATTGACAAACAAGCACAGGTTAACTTACCCTCCACTACTATGATATCAAAAACACAATCAGCTGTGTTCCCACTTGGATCTGCAAAGATGTAAGTCACTGTTGTTGTTCCTGTCTGAAAGAACTGTCCAGGTCTTCGTGTAGCTGACAGAACTGATGCTGTTCCTGAATTGTCTGTAGCTGTTGGCTCTGTAAAGTCTACCACAACACCAAAGCTATTTAGCGGTATCTCTCGCGTAATATCACTGATGCAGCTGACCACAGGTGGTATATTGTCCACTGAGGAAAAAGAAACATTATAAAGTCCAATATTGAGATCACTTGTTCTTTTTTGAAACAATAATTACTAGCAGGGGTAATGGTAATTCTATACAGTAGAGTAATTATCATAGAAAGAGACAACAGTGGCTAACAGCTGTTTCAAATAACCCTGCATGAGACATAATAAGGTTTCATCTTATCTCCTTTACTGGACAACGTAGAGTAATAATGCACAATAGTGTTTTCTTATCTCCTTTTCTGGTAACCGAATGTGATAACTCAGTTCTACCCAAAAACCTAAGACTTTTAATGATCAGTAGCTCAGCTACTAAGCCGATGTAGCAAACTGTGAAAGGTTCATCTATTTCAAAGCTTACTCATTCCTGTACAGGCTTTAATATCAAAATAATATGAAAAGAGGTCATGTTAAAGGACAGACCCATGGATAGCACAATCTCTTAAACAGTTACGATACAGGTTAAACCTCTTATTTAGCCTACATGCAACATTGGTTATTTCTGTGTAACCATCAGGTGTGTGCAACTGTATCTAATGCTACACATCAGAAAAAGATCACTCATATAAATATTTTATCCAATGACTAACCCCCCTAAAATGAAGAAAAAAATTACTACCTATATAATATAAGTACCAGCATGAGCTCAGTACATGCACTGTCTGAACCAACTTCAATAAAAACATTAGAATCAAAGAGAAGTGTTCCTTCCTCTGCTGACCTAATGTGAGGTTTACATGTCTTTTGTTCCTATTCATACGACCATTTGAATAAAGTTTTGATAACATGTCCACTTTTGACTTTCATTCTCCAACAACACTCACTTGTAAATATTGAGTAAATGTTTGTCTCCATCTGATCTCAGATAACCTTCACATGCTCCCCTTTTAGCTAAGCAAAGACTTCACTTGATACATTTGAAACTGTCGTCAAGTTCAATTTACTTCATTTCCAGACAAATAGTCATTGGCAGACAAAGTACCCTTTAGATGCTGCTTACTGTACTTTTTCTGAGACACCAATCAATGATAGTGCATCTGTATTTATATAACTTAACGCATAAATCTTTATCTTTGGCAATTTTGAGCAATTAGCTATTTTTATCAAATCTCCTTGAAAGCTGACCTCAGTAGCCAGGTTGTTAAATGTCACATGTCAATTCTTGCTTGAGACTATAGCATAGATCTAGTTCAAAGCTAGTAGGAAAAACTGATAAAGGTGACAGTTGTATTCATTACATAGAGAAAGGACAACAAAGCTATGACATACCTTCAGTAATGATGATGTTAAATGAACACTGGGCTGTATTTCCTGATGGATCTATAAACACATATGTTACTTCTGTGGTTCCACTCTGGAAGAATTGACCAGGGGTGTGTGTTCTTGATTGGAAATTTGCAGTCCCAGAGTTATCAGTAGCAGTAGGTTCACGGAATTGGACGGTAGTGCCAAATCCATTCAGAGGTATGGTCTCTGTTACATCTAGTCCTACACAAGCTATCACTGGTGGTACTCCGTCAACTGAAGATTTAAAAGTTGAAATTTTTTAATCAAATTGGCAACTCAACTTTGAATTAAGTATTTTTGCTAAGAGCATATATTTTACACAGAGTGCCAGTTGTAATATAACATCAAGAATTTGCTTCAAATTGACTTTGAAAGAGCAAGGAAATTGTCAGTTTAATTTCATTTTAAACTAAGCATATAGTATAAATAAATCAACTTAGATTTGGCTGATATAGAAATTAAAAAGTTTAAAAGCTGTTAAAGTACTTCAGACAAACTGATGATGCTTTCTTCAAAATCATTTCCATCTACTATATCAGCAACACAATCATTGAGGGTGATTTGTATTGTGGAGCAATAAGGCTCATATTTTAATAATTTGTATTTAAAAAGACTTACTTTCAGTGACAATGACCCTGAATGTACATTCAGCAGTGTTTCCAGCGGGATCAACAAAGATATAAGTTACTTGTGTTACTCCTGAACTAAAGAAGGTTCCTGGACCATGGGTTCTTTGCTGAAGAGAAACAGCTCCAGAGTCATTGGTTGCTGTTGGCTCTGTAAATAAGACAGTTCTTCCGCCTGTTCCTAATGGTGTTGTTTCAGTCACATCTGGAATACAGCTTACAACTGGAGGGACATTGTCCTCTAAAAAATGGAAAGACAAAATTCTGTTTTGGAGACTGCAGATGTCTAGCTTTGATTTCAAGTAGAGTTATCAGTGTAAGGTGTCTCACATCACAGTGATCTTGTCATTTATTAGCACAACGTTACCGATAAAGGTGTTTTTCTCTGCCAACAGCTTTAAATCTTAAGCTATTATAGGATTGTACACATACCTGGAGTAACTGTGACAGTAAAAATGCAATTGGCTGTTTGTCCACTTGGGTCAACAAAGATGTATGTCACTTGTGTTGTTCCTGGGCTGAAAAAGTCTCCAGGTGCATGACTTCTAGACTGAAGAGAAACAACTCCTGAGTTATCAGTAGCTGTTGGCTCAGTCCAAGACACAGTGGTACCAGTGCTGTCAATTGTCACTATTCTTGTGATGTCTTGTATGCATGTAACATCAGGTGGTGTATCATCAACTGAAAAGATCAAAGGAAGAGTCTAAAAGCTAAAGGAACTTGCTTGAACTATTAAAAATCATTTCAAACTTTCAAAATTAATGAATTTTCTTGAAGTGGCTAATGCCAGGGCCTGAAGTAAAAAAGTCACAAATTGTGACAGTATTCTGAGATATTGAACAAACTCATGTCAAAGTGCTGAAATGATGATTCTCAGTAGTTATCTGTTTTCATAGCAAAACTAGGTTTCATAGCATACCAATGCTAAACACCAATATTTCCTAGGTGTATCCCAATGAATTCTGATAGAAAGAAGGGCTTTGATCACCCCAAATGCTCAGAATTATAACTGATCTGGTGAAACTATATAGAAATATCAATGTGATTATTAACTGCTTCAAAATAACTAAAAGGTTATTAAATGTTAGATGTATCAGCTTACTAAATATCCATTTTCACAACTTTAAGCTATGCATAGAATCAAGTGATATTTTCAGTTGCTAACTGATAAGCACATTTTTTACTGTCATGACTTATATCTATCTATGAAAATAGCTCTGTCAAGATTACTAAACCGTTTCTTAAGCAAACTACATGAGTACTTGGTATGAATACTTTAACTGGTTCTAAGAACAAATAAACAGGAACATCATACACTTCCTTCATTAACACTTCTATGTCCTGTCTTTACTCCATCAAAGTCATGCTATAAGTCATCAAAACTTGTCCTAATCACAAAATGGAATGAATATACATCTTTTACACTATGTAATATTAATATTGACAAACAAGCACAGGTTAACTTACCCTCCACTACTATGATATCAAAAACACAATCAGCTGTGTTCCCACTTGGATCTGCAAAGATGTAAGTCACTGTTGTTGTTCCTGTCTGAAAGAACTGTCCAGGTCTTCGTGTAGCTGACAGAACTGATGCTGTTCCTGAATTGTCTGTAGCTGTTGGCTCTGTAAAGTCTACCACAACACCAAAGCTATTTAGCGGTATCTCTCGCGTAATATCACTGATGCAGCTGACCACAGGTGGTATATTGTCCACTGAGGAAAAAGAAACATTATAAAGTCCAATATTGAGATCACTTGTTCTTTTTTGAAACAATAATTACTAGCAGGGGTAATGGTAATTCTATACAGTAGAGTAATTATCATAGAAAGAGACAACAGTGGCTAACAGCTGTTTCAAATAACCCTGCATGAGACATAATAAGGTTTCATCTTATCTCCTTTACTGGACAACGTAGAGTAATAATGCACAATAGTGTTTTCTTATCTCCTTTTCTGGTAACCGAATGTGATAACTCAGTTCTACCCAAAAACCTAAGACTTTTAATGATCAGTAGCTCAGCTACTAAGCCGATGTAGCAAACTGTGAAAGGTTCATCTATTTCAAAGCTTACTCATTCCTGTACAGGCTTTAATATCAAAATAATATGAAAAGAGGTCATGTTAAAGGACAGACCCATGGATAGCACAATCTCTTAAACAGTTACGATACAGGTTAAACCTCTTATTTAGCCTACATGCAACATTGGTTATTTCTGTGTAACCATCAGGTGTGTGCAACTGTATCTAATGCTACACATCAGAAAAAGATCACTCATATAAATATTTTATCCAATGACTAACCCCCCTAAAATGAAGAAAAAAATTACTACCTATATAATATAAGTACCAGCATGAGCTCAGTACATGCACTGTCTGAACCAACTTCAATAAAAACATTAGAATCAAAGAGAAGTGTTCCTTCCTCTGCTGACCTAATGTGAGGTTTACATGTCTTTTGTTCCTATTCATACGACCATTTGAATAAAGTTTTGATAACATGTCCACTTTTGACTTTCATTCTCCAACAACACTCACTTGTAAATATTGAGTAAATGTTTGTCTCCATCTGATCTCAGATAACCTTCACATGCTCCCCTTTTAGCTAAGCAAAGACTTCACTTGATACATTTGAAACTGTCGTCAAGTTCAATTTACTTCATTTCCAGACAAATAGTCATTGGCAGACAAAGTACCCTTTAGATGCTGCTTACTGTACTTTTTCTGAGACACCAATCAATGATAGTGCATCTGTATTTATATAACTTAACGCATAAATCTTTATCTTTGGCAATTTTGAGCAATTAGCTATTTTTATCAAATCTCCTTGAAAGCTGACCTCAGTAGCCAGGTTGTTAAATGTCACATGTCAATTCTTGCTTGAGACTATAGCATAGATCTAGTTCAAAGCTAGTAGGAAAAACTGATAAAGGTGACAGTTGTATTCATTACATAGAGAAAGGACAACAAAGCTATGACATACCTTCAGTAATGATGATGTTAAATGAACACTGGGCTGTATTTCCTGATGGATCTATAAACACATATGTTACTTCTGTGGTTCCACTCTGGAAGAATTGACCAGGGGTGTGTGTTCTTGATTGGAAATTTGCAGTCCCAGAGTTATCAGTAGCAGTAGGTTCACGGAATTGGACGGTAGTGCCAAATCCATTCAGAGGTATGGTCTCTGTTACATCTAGTCCTACACAAGCTATCACTGGTGGTACTCCGTCAACTGAAGATTTAAAAGTTGAAATTTTTAATCAAATTGGCAACTCAACTTTGAATTAAGTATTTTTGCTAAGAGCATATATTTTACACAGAGTGCCAGTTGTAATATAACATCAAGAATTTGCTTCAAATTGACTTTGAAAGAGCAAGGAAATTGTCAGTTTAATTTCATTTTAAACTAAGCATATAGTATAAATAAATCAACTTAGATTTGGCTGATATAGAAATTAAAAAGTTTAAAAGCTGTTAAAGTACTTCAGACAAACTGATGATGCTTTCTTCAAAATCATTTCCATCTACTATATCAGCAACACAGTCATTGAGGGTGATTTGTATTGTGGAGCAATAAGGCTCATATTTTAATAATTTGTATTTAAAAAGACTTACTTTCAGTGACAATGACCCTGAATGTACATTCAGCAGTGTTTCCAGCGGGATCAACAAAGATATAAGTTACTTGTGTTACTCCTGAACTAAAGAAGGTTCCTGGACCATGGGTTCTTTGCTGAAGAGAAACAGCTCCAGAGTCATTGGTTGCTGTTGGCTCTGTAAATAAGACAGTTCTTCCGCCTGTTCCTAATGGTGTTGTTTCAGTCACATCTGGAATACAGCTTACAACTGGAGGGACATTGTCCTCTAAAAAATGGAAAGACAAAATTCTGTTTTGGAGACTGCAGATGTCTAGCTTTGATTTCAAGTAGAGTTATCAGTGTAAGGTGTCTCACATCACAGTGATCTTGTCATTTATTAGCACAACGTTACCGATAAAGGTGTTTTTCTCTGCCAACAGCTTTAAATCTTAAGCTATTATAGGATTGTACACATACCTGGAGTAACTGTGACAGTAAAAATGCAATTGGCTGTTTGTCCACTTGGGTCAACAAAGATGTATGTCACTTGTGTTGTTCCTGGGCTGAAAAAGTCTCCAGGTGCATGACTTCTAGACTGAAGAGAAACAACTCCTGAGTTATCAGTAGCTGTTGGCTCAGTCCAAGACACAGTGGTACCAGTGCTGTCAATTGTCACTATTCTTGTGATGTCTTGTATGCATGTAACATCAGGTGGTGTATCATCAACTGAAAAGATCAAAGGAAGAGTCTAAAAGCTAAAGGAACTTGCTTGAACTATTAAAAATCATTTCAAACTTTCAAAATTAATGAATTTTCTTGAAGTGGCTAATGCCAGGGCCTGAAGTAAAAAAGTCACAAATTGTGACAGTATTCTGAGATATTGAACAAACTCATGTCAAAGTGCTGAAATGATGATTCTCAGTAGTTATCTGTTTTCATAGCAAAACTAGGTTTCATAGCATACCAATGCTAAACACCAATATTTCCTAGGTGTATCCCAATGAATTCTGATAGAAAGAAGGGCTTTGATCACCCCAAATGCTCAGAATTATAACTGATCTGGTGAAACTATATAGAAATATCAATGTGATTATTAACTGCTTCAAAAAATAACTAAAAGGTTATTAAATGTAAGATGTATCAGCTTACTAAATATCCATTTTCACAACTTTAAGCTATGCATAGAATCAAGTGATATTTTCAGTTGCTAACTGATAAGCACATTTTTTACTGTCATGACTTATATCTATCTATGAAAATAGCTCTGTCAAGATTACTAAACCGTTTCTTAAGCAAACTACATGAGTACTTGGTATGAATACTTTAACTGGTTCTAAGAACAAATAAACAGGAACATCATACACTTCCTTCATTAACACTTCTATGTCCTGTCTTTACTCCATCAAAGTCATGCTATAAGTCATCAAAACTTGTCCTAATCACAAAATGGAATGAATATACATCTTTTACACTATGTAATATTAATATTGACAAACAAGCACAGGTTAACTTACCCTCCACTACTATGATATCAAAAACACAATCAGCTGTGTTCCCACTTGGATCTGCAAAGATGTAAGTCACTGTTGTTGTTCCTGTCTGAAAGAACTGTCCAGGTCTTCGTGTAGCTGACAGAACTGATGCTGTTCCTGAATTGTCTGTAGCTGTTGGCTCTGTAAAGTCTACCACAACACCAAAGCTATTTAGCGGTATCTCTCGCGTAATACCACTGATGCAGCTGACCACAGGTGGTATATTGTCCACTGAGGAAAAAGAAACATTATAAAGTCCAATATTGAGATCACTTGTTCTTTTTTGAAACAATAATTACTAGCAGGGGTAATGGTAATTCTATACAGTAGAGTAATTATCATAGAAAGAGACAACAGTGGCTAACAGCTGTTTCAAATAACCCTGCAGGAGACATAATAAGGTTTCATCTTATCTCCTTTACTGGACAACGTAGAGTAATAATGCACGAAAGTGTTTTCTTATCTCCTTTTCTGGTAACCGAATGTGATAACTCAGTTCTACCCAAAAACCTAAGACTTTTAATGATCAGTAGCTCAGCTACTAAGCCGATGTAGCAAACTGTGAAAGGTTCATCTATTTCAAAGCTTACTCATTCCTGTACAGGCTTTAATATCAAAATAATATGAAAAGAGGTCATGTTAAAGGACAGACCCATGGATAGCACAATCTCTTAAACAGTTATGATACAGGTTAAACCTCTTATTTAGCCTACATGCAACATTGGTTATTTCTGTGTAACCATCAGGTGTGTGCAACTGTATCTAATGCTACACATCAGAAAAAGATCACTCATATAAATATTTTATCCAATGACTAACCCCCCTAAAATGAAGAAAAAAATTACTACCTATATAATATAAGTACCAGCATGAGCTCAGTACATGCACTGTCTGAACCAACTTCAATAAAAACATTAGAATCAAAGAGAAGTGTTCCTTCCTCTGCTGACCTAATGTGAGGTTTACATGTCTTTTGTTCCTATTCATACGACCATTTGAATAAAGTTTTGATAACATGTCCACTTTTGACTTTCATTCTCCAACAACACTCACTTGTAAATATTGAGTAAATGTTTGTCTCCATCTGATCTCAGATAACCTTCACATGCTCCCCTTTTAGCTAAGCAAAGACTTCACTTGATACATTTGAAACTGTCGTCAAGTTCAATTTACTTCATTTCCAGACAAATAGTCATTGGCAGACAAAGTTAACCCTTTAGATGCTGCTTACTGTACTTTTTCTGAGACACCAATCAATGATAGTGCATCTGTATTTATATAACTTAACGCATAAATCTTTATCTTTGGCAATTTTGAGCAATTAGCCATTTTTATCAAATCTCCTTGAAAGCTGACCTCAGTAGCCAGGTTGTTAAATGTCACATGTCAATTCTTGCTTGAGACTATAGCATAGATCTAGTTCAAAGCTAGTAGGAAAAACTGATAAAGGTGACAGTTGTATTCATTACATAGAGAAAGGACAACAAAGCTATGACATACCTTCAGTAATGATGATGTTAAATGAACACTGGGCTGTATTTCCTGATGGATCTATAAACACATATGTTACTTCTGTGGTTCCACTCTGGAAGAATTGACCAGGGGTGTGTGTTCTTGATTGGAAATTTGCAGTCCCAGAGTTATCAGTAGCAGTAGGTTCACGGAATTGGACGGTAGTGCCAAATCCATTCAGAGGTATGGTCTCTGTTACATCTAGTCCTACACAAGCTATCACTGGTGGTACTCCGTCAACTGAAGATTTAAAAGTTGAAATTTTTAATCAAATTGGCAACTCAACTTTGAATTAAGTATTTTTGCTAAGAGCATATATTTTACACAGAGTGCCAGTTGTAATATAACATCAAGAATTTGCTTCAAATTGACTTTGAAAGAGCAAGGAAATTGTCAGTTTAATTTCATTTTAAACTAAGCATATAGTATAAATAAATCAACTTAGATTTGGCTGATATAGAAATTAAAAAGTTTAAAAGCTGTTAAAGTACTTCAGACAAACTGATGATGCTTTCTTCAAAATCATTTCCATCTACTATATCAGCAACACAGTCATTGAGGGTGATTTGTATTGTGGAGCAATAAGGCTCATATTTTAATAATTTGTATTTAAAAAGACTTACTTTCAGTGACAATGACCCTGAATGTACATTCAGCAGTGTTTCCAGCGGGATCAACAAAGATATAAGTTACTTGTGTTACTCCTGAACTAAAGAAGGTTCCTGGACCATGGGTTCTTTGCTGAAGAGAAACAGCTCCAGAGTCATTGGTTGCTGTTGGCTCTGTAAATAAGACAGTTCTTCCGCCTGTTCCTAATGGTGTTGTTTCAGTCACATCTGGAATACAGCTTACAACTGGAGGGACATTGTCCTCTAGAAAATGGAAAGACAAAATTCTGTTTTGGAGACTGCAGATGTCTAGCTTTGATTTCAAGTAGAGTTATCAGTGTAAGGTGTCTCACATCACAGTGATCTTGTCATTTATTAGCACAACGTTACCGATAAAGGTGTTTTTCTCTGCCAACAGCTTTAAATCTTAAGCTATTATAGGATTGTACACATACCTGGAGTAACTGTGACAGTAAAAATGCAATTGGCTGTTTGTCCACTTGGGTCAACAAAGATGTATGTCACTTGTGTTGTTCCTGGGCTGAAAAAGTCTCCAGGTGCATGACTTCTAGACTGAAGAGAAACAACTCCTGAGTTATCAGTAGCTGTTGGCTCAGTCCAAGACACAGTGGTACCAGTGCTGTCAATTGTCACTATTCTTGTGATGTCTTGTATGCATGTAACATCAGGTGGTGTATCATTAACTGAAAAGATCAAAGGAAGAGTCTAAAAGCTAAAGGAACTTGCTTGAACTATTAAAAATCATTTCAAACTTTCAAAATTAATGAATTTTCTTGAAGTGGCTAATGCCAGGGCCTGAAGTAAAAAAGTCACAAATTGTGACAGTATTCTGAGATATTGAACAAACTCATGTCAAAGTGCTGAAATGATGATTCTCAGTAGTTATCTGTTTTCATAGCAAAACTAGGTTTCATAGCATACCAATGCTAAACACCAATATTTCCTAGGTGTATCCCAATGAATTCTGATAGAAAGAAGGGCTTTGATCACCCCAAATGCTCAGAATTATAACTGATCTGGTGAAACTATATAGAAATATCAATGTGATTATTAACTGCTTCAAAAAATAACTAAAAGGTTATTAAATGTAAGATGTATCAGCTTATTAAATATCCATTTTCACAACTTTAAGCTATGCATAGAATCAAGTGATATTTTCAGTTGCTAACTGATAAGCACATTTTTTACTGTCATGACTTATATATATCTATGAAAATAGCTCTGTCAAGATTACTAAACCGTTTCTTAAGCAAACTACATGAGTACTTGGTATGAATACTTTAACTGGTTCTAAGAACAAATAAACAGGAACATCATACACTTCCTTCATTAACACTTCTATGTCCTGTCTTTACTCCATCAAAGTCATGCTATAAGTCATCAAAACTTGTCCTAATCACAAAATGGAATGAATATACATCTTTTACACTATGTAATATTAATATTGACAAACAAGCACAGGTTAACTTACCCTCCACTACTATGATATCAAAAACACAATCAGCTGTGTTCCCACTTGGATCTGCAAAGATGTAAGTCACTGTTGTTGTTCCTGTCTGAAAGAACTGTCCAGGTCTTCGTGTAGCTGACAGAACTGATGCTGTTCCTGAATTGTCTGTAGCTGTTGGCTCTGTAAAGTCTACCACAACACCAAAGCTAATTAGCGGTATCTCTCGCGTAATACCACTGATGCAGCTGACCACAGGTGGTATATTGTCCACTGAGGAAAAAGAAACATTATAAAGTCCAATATTGAGATCACTTGTTCTTTTTTGAAACAATAATTACTAGCAGGGGTAATGGTAATTCTATACAGTAGAGTAATTATCATAGAAAGAGACAACAGTGGCTAACAGCTGTTTCAAATAACCCTGCATGAGACATAATAAGGTTTCATCTTATCTCCTTTACTGGACAACGTAGAGTAATAATGCACGAAAGTGTTTTCTTATCTCCTTTTCTGGTAACCGAATGTGATAACTCAGTTCTACCCAAAAACCTAAGACTTTTAATGATCAGTAGCTCAGCTACTAAGCCGATGTAGCAAACTGTGAAAGGTTCATCTATTTCAAAGCTTACTCATTCCTGTACAGGCTTTAATATCAAAATAATATGAAAAGAGGTCATGTTAAAGGACAGACCCATGGATAGCACAATCTCTTAAACAGTTATGATACAGGTTAAACCTCTTATTTAGCCTACATGCAACATTGGTTATTTCTGTGTAACCATCAGGTGTGTGCAACTGTATCTAATGCTACACATCAGAAAAAGATCACTCATATAAATATTATATCCAATGACTAACCCCCCTAAAATGAAGAAAAAAATTACTACCTATATAATATAAGTACCAGCATGAGCTCAGTACATGCACTGTCTGAACCAACTTCAATAAAAACATTAGAATCAAAGAGAAGTGTTCCTTCCTCTGCTGACCTAATGTGAGGTTTACTTGTCTTTTGTTCCTATTCATACGACCATTTGAATAAAGTTTTGATAACATGTCCACTTTTGACTTTCATTCTCCAACAACACTCACTTGTAAATATTGAGTAAATGTTTGTCTCCATCTGATCTCAGATAACCTTCACATGCTCCCCTTTTAGCTAAGCAAAGACTTCACTTGATACATTTGAAACTGTCGTCAAGTTCAATTTACTTCATTTCCAGACAAATAGTCATTGGCAGACAAAGTTAACCCTTTAGATGCTGCTTACTGTACTTTTTCTGAGACACCAATCAATGATAGTGCATCTGTATTTATATAACTTAACGCATAAATCTTTATCTTTGGCAATTTTGAGCAATTAGCCATTTTTATCAAATCTCCTTGAAAGCTGACCTCAGTAGCCAGGTTGTTAAATGTCACATGTCAATTCTTGCTTGAGACTATAGCATAGATCTAGTTCAAAGCTAGTAGGAAAAACTGATAAAGGTGACAGTTGTATTCATTACATAGAGAAAGGACAACAAAGCTATGACATACCTTCAGTAATGATGATGTTAAATGAACACTGGGCTGTATTTCCTGATGGATCTATAAACACATATGTTACTTCTGTGGTTCCACTCTGGAAGAATTGACCAGAGGTGTGTGTTCTTGATTGGAAATTTGCAGTCCCAGAGTTATCAGTAGCAGTAGGTTCACGGAATTGGACGGTAGTGCCAAATCCATTCAGAGGTATGGTCTCTGTTACATCTAGTCCTACACAAGCTATCACTGGTGGTACTCCGTCAACTGAAGATTTAAAAGTTGAAATTTTTAATCAAATTGGCAACTCAACTTTGAATTAAGTATTTTTGCTAAGAGCATATATTTTACACAGAGTGCCAGTTGTAATATAACATCAAGAATTTGCTTCAAATTGACTTTGAAAGAGCAAGGAAATTGTCAGTTTAATTTCATTTTAAACTAAGCATATAGTATAAATAAATCAACTTAGATTTGGCTGATATAGAAATTAAAAAGTTTAAAAGCTGTTAAAGTACTTCAGACAAACTGATGATGCTTTCTTCAAAATCATTTCCATCTACTATATCAGCAACACAGTCATTGAGGGTGATTTGTATTGTGGAGCAATAAGGCTCATATTTTAATAATTTGTATTTAAAAAGACTTACTTTCAGTGACAATGACCCTGAATGTACATTCAGCAGTGTTTCCAGCGGGATCAACAAAGATATAAGTTACTTGTGTTACTCCTGAACTAAAGAAGGTTCCTGGACCATGGGTTCTTTGCTGAAGAGAAACAGCTCCAGAGTCATTGGTTGCTGTTGGCTCTGTAAATAAGACAGTTCTTCCGCCTGTTCCTAATGGTGTTGTTTCAGTCACATCTGGAATACAGCTTACAACTGGAGGGACATTGTCCTCTAAAAAATGGAAAGACAAAATTCTGTTTTGGAGACTGCAGATGTCTAGCTTTGAT
Source organism: Apostichopus japonicus (assembly GCF_037975245.1). Lineage (NCBI taxonomy): Eukaryota > Metazoa > Echinodermata > Holothuroidea > Aspidochirotida > Stichopodidae > Apostichopus > Apostichopus japonicus. The sequence continues at coordinate 21,334,146 of NC_092563.1, read as the reverse complement.
TTCAAGTAGAGTTATCAGTGTAAGGTGTCTCACATCACAGTGATCTTGTCATTTATTAGCACAACGTTACCGATAAAGGTGTTTTTCTCTGCCAACAGCTTTAAATCTTAAGCTATTATAGGATTGTACACATACCTGGAGTAACTGTGACAGTAAAAATGCAATTGGCTGTTTGTCCACTTGGGTCAACAAAGATGTATGTCACTTGTGTTGTTCCTGGGCTGAAAAAGTCTCCAGGTGCATGACTTCTAGACTGAAGAGAAACAACTCCTGAGTTATCAGTAGCTGTTGGCTCAGTCCAAGACACAGTGGTACCAGTGCTGTCAATTGTCACTATTCTTGTGATGTCTTGTATGCATGTAACATCAGGTGGTGTATCATTAACTGAAAAGATCAAAGGAAGAGTCTAAAAGCTAAAGGAACTTGCTTGAACTATTAAAAATCATTTCAAACTTTCAAAATTAATGAATTTTCTTGAAGTGGCTAATGCCAGGGCCTGAAGTAAAAAAGTCACAAATTGTGACAGTATTCTGAGATATTGAACAAACTCATGTCAAAGTGCTGAAATGATGATTCTCAGTAGTTATCTGTTTTCATAGCAAAACTAGGTTTCATAGCATACCAATGCTAAACACCAATATTTCCTAGGTGTATCCCAATGAATTCTGATAGAAAGAAGGGCTTTGATCACCCCAAATGCTCAGAATTATAACTGATCTGGTGAAACTATATAGAAATATCAATGTGATTATTAACTGCTTCAAAAAATAACTAAAAGGTTATTAAATGTAAGATGTATCAGCTTACTAAATATCCATTTTCACAACTTTAAGCTATGCATAGAATCAAGTGATATTTTCAGTTGCTAACTGATAAGCACATTTTTTACTGTCATGACTTATATCTATCTATGAAAATAGCTCTGTCAAGATTACTAAACCGTTTCTTAAGCAAACTACATGAGTACTTGGTATGAATACTTTAACTGGTTCTAAGAACAAATAAACAGGAACATCATACACTTCCTTCATTAACACTTCTATGTCCTGTCTTTACTCCATCAAAGTCATGCTATAAGTCATCAAAACTTGTCCTAATCACAAAATGGAATGAATATACATCTTTTACACTATGTAATATTAATATTGACAAACAAGCACAGGTTAACTTACCCTCCACTACTATGATATCAAAAACACAATCAGCTGTGTTCCCACTTGGATCTGCAAAGATGTAAGTCACTGTTGTTGTTCCTGTCTGAAAGAACTGTCCAGGTCTTCGTGTAGCTGACAGAACTGATGCTGTTCCTGAATTGTCTGTAGCTGTTGGCTCTGTAAAGTCTACCACAACACCAAAGCTAATTAGCGGTATCTCTCGCGTAATACCACTGATGCAGCTGACCACAGGTGGTATATTGTCCACTGAGGAAAAAGAAACATTATAAAGTCCAATATTGAGATCACTTGTTCTTTTTTGAAACAATAATTACTAGCAGGGGTAATGGTAATTCTATACAGTAGAGTAATTATCATAGAAAGAGACAACAGTGGCTAACAGCTGTTTCAAATAACCCTGCATGAGACATAATAAGGTTTCATCTTATCTCCTTTACTGGACAACGTAGAGTAATAATGCACGAAAGTGTTTTCTTATCTCCTTTTCTGGTAACCGAATGTGATAACTCAGTTCTACCCAAAAACCTAAGACTTTTAATGATCAGTAGCTCAGCTACTAAGCCGATGTAGCAAACTGTGAAAGGTTCATCTATTTCAAAGCTTACTCATTCCTGTACAGGCTTTAATATCAAAATAATATGAAAAGAGGTCATGTTAAAGGACAGACCCATGGATAGCACAATCTCTTAAACAGTTATGATACAGGTTAAACCTCTTATTTAGCCTACATGCAACATTGGTTATTTCTGTGTAACCATCAGGTGTGTGCAACTGTATCTAATGCTACACATCAGAAAAAGATCACTCATATAAATATTTTATCCAATGACTAACCCCCCTAAAATGAAGAAAAAAATTACTACCTATATAATATAAGTACCAGCATGAGCTCAGTACATGCACTGTCTGAACCAACTTCAATAAAAACATTAGAATCAAAGAGAAGTGTTCCTTCCTCTGCTGACCTAATGTGAGGTTTACATGTCTTTTGTTCCTATTCATACGACCATTTGAATAAAGTTTTGATAACATGTCCACTTTTGACTTTCATTCTCCAACAACACTCACTTGTAAATATTGAGTAAATGTTTGTCTCCATCTGATCTCAGATAACCTTCACATGCTCCCCTTTTAGCTAAGCAAAGACTTCACTTGATACATTTGAAACTGTCGTCAAGTTCAATTTACTTCATTTCCAGACAAATAGTCATTGGCAGACAAAGTTAACCCTTTAGATGCTGCTTACTGTACTTTTTCTGAGACACCAATCAATGATAGTGCATCTGTATTTATATAACTTAACGCATAAATCTTTATCTTTGGCAATTTTGAGCAATTAGCCATTTTTATCAAATCTCCTTGAAAGCTGACCTCAGTAGCCAGGTTGTTAAATGTCACATGTCAATTCTTGCTTGAGACTATAGCATAGATCTAGTTCAAAGCTAGTAGGAAAAACTGATAAAGGTGACAGTTGTATTCATTACATAGAGAAAGGACAACAAAGCTATGACATACCTTCAGTAATGATGATGTTAAATGAACACTGGGCTGTATTTCCTGATGGATCTATAAACACATATGTTACTTCTGTGGTTCCACTCTGGAAGAATTGACCAGAGGTGTGTGTTCTTGATTGGAAATTTGCAGTCCCAGAGTTATCGGTAGCAGTAGGTTCACGGAATTGGACGGTAGTGCCAAATCCATTCAGAGGTATGGTCTCTGTTACATCTAGTCCTACACAAGCTATCACTGGTGGTACTCCGTCAACTGAAGATTTAAAAGTTGAAATTTTTAATCAAATTGGCAACTCAACTTTGAATTAAGTATTTTTGCTAAGAGCATATATTTTACACAGAGTGCCAGTTGTAATATAACATCAAGAATTTGCTTCAAATTGACTTTGAAAGAGCAAGGAAATTGTCAGTTTAATTTCATTTTAAACTAAGCATATAGTATAAATAAATCAACTTAGATTTGGCTGATATAGAAATTAAAAAGTTTAAAAGCTGTTAAAGTACTTCAGACAAACTGATGATGCTTTCTTCAAAATCATTTCCATCTACTATATCAGCAACACAGTCATTGAGGGTGATTTGTATTGTGGAGCAATAAGGCTCATATTTTAATAATTTGTATTTAAAAAGACTTACTTTCAGTGACAATGACCCTGAATGTACATTCAGCAGTGTTTCCAGCGGGATCAACAAAGATATAAGTTACTTGTGTTACTCCTGAACTAAAGAAGGTTCCTGGACCATGGGTTCTTTGCTGAAGAGAAACAGCTCCAGAGTCATTGGTTGCTGTTGGCTCTGTAAATAAGACAGTTCTTCCGCCTGTTCCTAATGGTGTTGTTTCAGTCACATCTGGAATACAGCTTACAACTGGAGGGACATTGTCCTCTAAAAAATGGAAAGACAAAATTCTGTTTTGGAGACTGCAGATGTCTAGCTTTGATTTCAAGTAGAGTTATCAGTGTAAGGTGTCTCACATCACAGTGATCTTGTCATTTATTAGCACAACGTTACCGACAAAGGTGTTTTTCTCTGCCAACAGCTTTAAATCTTAAGCTATTATAGGATTGTACACATACCTGGAGTAACTGTGACAGTAAAAATGCAATTGGCTGTTTGTCCACTTGGGTCAACAAAGATGTATGTCACTTGTGTTGTTCCTGGGCTGAAAAAGTCTCCAGGTGCATGACTTCTAGACTGAAGAGAAACAACTCCTGAGTTATCAGTAGCTGTTGGCTCAGTCCAAGACACAGTGGTACCAGTGCTGTCAATTGTCACTATTCTTGTGATGTCTTGTATGCATGTAACATCAGGTGGTGTATCATTAACTGAAAAGATCAAAGGAAGAGTCTAAAAGCTAAAGGAACTTGCTTGAACTATTAAAAACTCATGTCAAAGTGCTGAAATGATGATTCTCAGTAGTTATCTGTTTTCATAGCAAAACTAGGTTTCATAGCATACCAATGCTAAGCACCAATATTTCCTAGGTGTATCCCAATGAATTCTGATAGAAAGAAGGGCTTTGATCACCCCAAATGCTCAGAATTATAACTGATCTGGTGAAACTATATAGAAATATCAATGTGATTATTAACTGCTTCAAAATAACTAAAAGGTTATTAAATGTAAGATGTGTCAGCTTACTAAATATCCATTTTCACAACTTTAAGCTATGCATAGAATCAAGTGATATTTTCAGTTGCTAACTGATAAGCACATTTTTTACTGTCATGACTTATATCTATCTATGAAAATAGCTCTGTCAAGATTACTAAACCGTTTCTTAAGCAAACTACATGAGTACTTGGTATGAATACTTTAACTGGTTCTAAGAACAAATAAACAGGAACATCATACACTTCCTTCATTAACACTTCTATGTCCTGTCTTTACTCCATCAAAGTCATGCTATAAGTCATCAAAACTTGTCCTAATCACAAAATGGAATGAATATACATCTTTTACACTATGTAATATTAATATTGACAAACAAGCACAGGTTAACTTACCCTCCACTACTATGATATCAAAAACACAATCAGCTGTGTTCCCACTTGGATCTGCAAAGATGTAAGTCACTGTTGTTGTTCCTGTCTGAAAGAACTGTCCAGGTCTTCGTGTAGCTGACAGAACTGATGCTGTTCCTGAATTGTCTGTAGCTGTTGGCTCTGTAAAGTCTACCACAACACCAAAGCTATTTAGCGGTATCTCTCGCGTAATATCACTGATGCAGCTGACCACAGGTGGTATATTGTCCACTGAGGAAAAAGAAACATTATAAAGTCCAATATTGAGATCACTTGTTCTTTTTTGAAACAATAATTACTAGCAGGGGTAATGGTAATTCTATACAGTAGAGTAATTATCATAGAAAGAGACAACAGTGGCTAACAGCTGTTTCAAATAACCCTGCATGAGACATAATAAGGTTTCATCTTATCTCCTTTACTGGACAACGTAGAGTAATAATGCACAATAGTGTTTTCTTATCTCCTTTTCTGGTTACCGAATGTGATAACTCAGTTCTACCCAAAAACCTAAGACTTTTAATGATCAGTAGCTCAGCTACTAAGCCGATGTAGCAAACTGTGAAAGGTTCATCTATTTCAAAGCTTACTCATTCCTGTACAGGCTTTAATATCAAAATAATATGAAAAGAGGTCATGTTAAAGGACAGACCCATGGATAGCACAATCTCTTAAACAGTTACGATACAGGTTAAACCTCTTATTTAGCCTACATGCAACATTGGTTATTTCTGTGTAACCATCAGGTGTGTGCAACTGTATCTAATGCTACACATCAGAAAAAGATCACTCATATAAATATTTTATCCAATGACTAACCCCCCTAAAATGAAGAAAAAAATTACTACCTATATAATATAAGTACCAGCATGAGCTCAGTACATGCACTGTCTGAACCAACTTCAATAAAAAACATTAGAATCAAAGAGAAGTGTTCCTTCCTCTGCTGACCTAATGTGAGGTTTACATGTCTTTTGTTCCTATTCATACGACCATTTGAATAAAGTTTTGATAACATGTCCACTTTTGACTTTCATTCTCCAACAACACTCACTTGTAAATATTGAGTAAATGTTTGTCTCCATCTGATCTCAGATAACCTTCACATGCTCCCCTTTTAGCTAAGCAAAGACTTCACTTGATACATTTGAAACTGTCGTCAAGTTCAATTTACTTCATTTCCAGACAAATAGTCATTGGCAGACAAAGTTAACCATTTAGATGCTGCTTACTGTACTTTTTCTGAGACACCAATCAATGATAGTGCATCTGTATTTATATAACTTAACGCATAAATCTTTATCTTTGGCAATTTTGAGCAATTAGCCATTTTTATCAAATCTCCTTGAAAGCTGACCTCAGTAGCCAGGTTGTTAAATGTCACATGTCAATTCTTGCTTGAGACTATAGCATAGATCTAGTTCAAAGCTAGTAGGAAAAACTGATAAAGGTGACAGTTGTATTCATTACATAGAGAAAGGACAACAAAGCTATGACATACCTTCAGTAATGATGATGTTAAATGAACACTGGGCTGTATTTCCTGATGGATCTATAAACACATATGTTACTTCTGTGGTTCCACTCTGGAAGAATTGACCAGAGGTGTGTGTTCTTGATTGGAAATTTGCAGTCCCAGAGTTATCGGTAGCAGTAGGTTCACGGAATTGGACGGTAGTGCCAAATCCATTCAGAGGTATGGTCTCTGTTACATCTAGTCCTACACAAGCTATCACTGGTGGTACTCCGTCAACTGAAGATTTAAAAGTTGAAATTTTTAATCAAATTGGCAACTCAACTTTGAATTAAGTATTTTTGCTAAGAGCATATATTTTACACAGAGTGCCAGTTGTAATATAACATCAAGAATTTGCTTCAAATTGACTTTGAAAGAGCAAGGAAATTGTCAGTTTAATTTCATTTTAAACTAAGCATATAGTATAAATAAATCAACTTAGATTTGGCTGATATAGAAATTAAAAAGTTTAAAAGCTGTTAAAGTACTTCAGACAAACTGATGATGCTTTCTTCAAAATCATTTCCATCTACTATATCAGCAACACAGTCATTGAGGGTGATTTGTATTGTGGAGCAATAAGGCTCATATTTTAATAATTTGTATTTAAAAAGACTTACTTTCAGTGACAATGACCCTGAATGTACATTCAGCAGTGTTTCCAGCGGGATCAACAAAGATATAAGTTACTTGTGTTACTCCTGAACTAAAGAAGGTTCCTGGACCATGGGTTCTTTGCTGAAGAGAAACAGCTCCAGAGTCATTGGTTGCTGTTGGCTCTGTAAATAAGACAGTTCTTCCGCCTGTTCCTAATGGTGTTGTTTCAGTCACATCTGGAATACAGCTTACAACTGGAGGGACATTGTCCTCTAAAAAATGGAAAGACAAAATTCTGTTTTGGAGACTGCAGATGTCTAGCTTTGATTTCAAGTAGAGTTATCAGTGTAAGGTGTCTCACATCACAGTGATCTTGTCATTTATTAGCACAACGTTACCGATAAAGGTGTTTTTCTCTGCCAACAGCTTTAAATCTTAAGCTATTATAGGATTGTACACATACCTGGAGTAACTGTGACAGTAAAAATGCAATTGGCTGTTTGTCCACTTGGGTCAACAAAGATGTATGTCACTTGTGTTGTTCCTGGGCTGAAAAAGTCTCCAGGTGCATGACTTCTAGACTGAAGAGAAACAACTCCTGAGTTATCAGTAGCTGTTGGCTCAGTCCAAGACACAGTGGTACCAGTGCTGTCAATTGTCACTATTCTTGTGATGTCTTGTATGCATGTAACATCAGGTGGTGTATCATTAACTGAAAAGATCAAAGGAAGAGTCTAAAAGCTAAAGGAACTTGCTTGAACTATTAAAAATCATTTCAAACTTTCAAAATTAATGAATTTTCTTGAAGTGGCTAATGCCAGGGCCTGAAGTAAAAAAGTCACAAATTGTGACAGTATTCTGAGATATTGAACAAACTCATGTCAAAGTGCTGAAATGATGATTCTCAGTAGTTATCTGTTTTCATAGCAAAACTAGGTTTCATAGCATACCAATGCTAAACACCAATATTTCCTAGGTGTATCCCAATGAATTCTGATAGAAAGAAGGGCTTTGATCACCCCAAATGCTCAGAATTATAACTGATCTGGTGAAACTATATAGAAATATCAATGTGATTATTAACTGCTTCAAAAAATAACTAAAAGGTTATTAAATGTAAGATGTATCAGCTTACTAAATATCCATTTTCACAACTTTAAGCTATGCATAGAATCAAGTGATATTTTCAGTTGCTAACTGATAAGCACATTTTTTACTGTCATGACTTATATCTATCTATGAAAATAGCTCTGTCAAGATTACTAAACCGTTTCTTAAGCAAACTACATGAGTACTTGGTATGAATACTTTAACTGGTTCTAAGAACAAATAAACAGGAACATCATACACTTCCTTCATTAACACTTCTATGTCCTGTCTTTACTCCATCAAAGTCATGCTATAAGTCATCAAAACTTGTCCTAATCACAAAATGGAATGAATATACATCTTTTACACTATGTAATATTAATATTGACAAACAAGCACAGGTTAACTTACCCTCCACTACTATGATATCAAAAACACAATCAGCTGTGTTCCCACTTGGATCTGCAAAGATGTAAGTCACTGTTGTTGTTCCTGTCTGAAAGAACTGTCCAGGTCTTCGTGTAGCTGACAGAACTGATGCTGTTCCTGAATTGTCTGTAGCTGTTGGCTCTGTAAAGTCTACCACAACACCAAAGCTAATTAGCGGTATCTCTCGCGTAATACCACTGATGCAGCTGACCACAGGTGGTATATTGTCCACTGAGGAAAAAGAAACATTATAAAGTCCAATATTGAGATCACTTGTTCTTTTTTGAAACAATAATTACTAGCAGGGGTAATGGTAATTCTATACAGTAGAGTAATTATCATAGAAAGAGACAACAGTGGCTAACAGCTGTTTCAAATAACCCTGCATGAGACATAATAAGGTTTCATCTTATCTCCTTTACTGGACAACGTAGAGTAATAATGCACGAAAGTGTTTTCTTATCTCCTTTTCTGGTAACCGAATGTGATAACTCAGTTCTACCCAAAAACCTAAGACTTTTAATGATCAGTAGCTCAGCTACTAAGCCGATGTAGCAAACTGTGAAAGGTTCATCTATTTCAAAGCTTACTCATTCCTGTACAGGCTTTAATATCAAAATAATATGAAAAGAGGTCATGTTAAAGGACAGACCCATGGATAGCACAATCTCTTAAACAGTTATGATACAGGTTAAACCTCTTATTTAGCCTACATGCAACATTGGTTATTTCTGTGTAACCATCAGGTGTGTGCAACTGTATCTAATGCTACACATCAGAAAAAGATCACTCATATAAATATTTTATCCAATGACTAACCCCCCTAAAATGAAGAAAAAAATTACTACCTATATAATATAAGTACCAGCATGAGCTCAGTACATGCACTGTCTGAACCAACTTCAATAAAAACATTAGAATCAAAGAGAAGTGTTCCTTCCTCTGCTGACCTAATGTGAGGTTTACATGTCTTTTGTTCCTATTCATACGACCATTTGAATAAAGTTTTGATAACATGTCCACTTTTGACTTTCATTCTCCAACAACACTCACTTGTAAATATTGAGTAAATGTTTGTCTCCATCTGATCTCAGATAACCTTCACATGCTCCCCTTTTAGCTAAGCAAAGACTTCACTTGATACATTTGAAACTGTCGTCAAGTTCAATTTACTTCATTTCCAGACAAATAGTCATTGGCAGACAAAGTTAACCCTTTAGATGCTGCTTACTGTACTTTTTCTGAGACACCAATCAATGATAGTGCATCTGTATTTATATAACTTAACGCATAAATCTTTATCTTTGGCAATTTTGAGCAATTAGCCATTTTTATCAAATCTCCTTGAAAGCTGACCTCAGTAGCCAGGTTGTTAAATGTCACATGTCAATTCTTGCTTGAGACTATAGCATAGATCTAGTTCAAAGCTAGTAGGAAAAACTGATAAAGGTGACAGTTGTATTCATTACATAGAGAAAGGACAACAAAGCTATGACATACCTTCAGTAATGATGATGTTAAATGAACACTGGGCTGTATTTCCTGATGGATCTATAAACACATATGTTACTTCTGTGGTTCCACTCTGGAAGAATTGACCAGAGGTGTGTGTTCTTGATTGGAAATTTGCAGTCCCAGAGTTATCGGTAGCAGTAGGTTCACGGAATTGGACGGTAGTGCCAAATCCATTCAGAGGTATGGTCTCTGTTACATCTAGTCCTACACAAGCTATCACTGGTGGTACTCCGTCAACTGAAGATTTAAAAGTTGAAATTTTTAATCAAATTGGCAACTCAACTTTGAATTAAGTATTTTTGCTAAGAGCATATATTTTACACAGAGTGCCAGTTGTAATATAACATCAAGAATTTGCTTCAAATTGACTTTGAAAGAGCAAGGAAATTGTCAGTTTAATTTCATTTTAAACTAAGCATATAGTATAAATAAATCAACTTAGATTTGGCTGATATAGAAATTAAAAAGTTTAAAAGCTGTTAAAGTACTTCAGACAAACTGATGATGCTTTCTTCAAAATCATTTCCATCTACTATATCAGCAACACAGTCATTGAGGGTGATTTGTATTGTGGAGCAATAAGGCTCATATTTTAATAATTTGTATTTAAAAAGACTTACTTTCAGTGACAATGACCCTGAATGTACATTCAGCAGTGTTTCCAGCGGGATCAACAAAGATATAAGTTACTTGTGTTACTCCTGAACTAAAGAAGGTTCCTGGACCATGGGTTCTTTGCTGAAGAGAAACAGCTCCAGAGTCATTGGTTGCTGTTGGCTCTGTAAATAAGACAGTTCTTCCGCCTGTTCCTAATGGTGTTGTTTCAGTCACATCTGGAATACAGCTTACAACTGGAGGGACATTGTCCTCTAAAAAATGGAAAGACAAAATTCTGTTTTGGAGACTGCAGATGTCTAGCTTTGATTTCAAGTAGAGTTATCAGTGTAAGGTGTCTCACATCACAGTGATCTTGTCATTTATTAGCACAACGTTACCGACAAAGGTGTTTTTCTCTGCCAACAGCTTTAAATCTTAAGCTATTATAGGATTGTACACATACCTGGAGTAACTGTGACAGTAAAAATGCAATTGGCTGTTTGTCCACTTGGGTCAACAAAGATGTATGTCACTTGTGTTGTTCCTGGGCTGAAAAAGTCTCCAGGTGCATGACTTCTAGACTGAAGAGAAACAACTCCTGAGTTATCAGTAGCTGTTGGCTCAGTCCAAGACACAGTGGTACCAGTGCTGTCAATTGTCACTATTCTTGTGATGTCTTGTATGCATGTAACATCAGGTGGTGTATCATTAACTGAAAAGATCAAAGGAAGAGTCTAAAAGCTAAAGGAACTTGCTTGAACTATTAAAAACTCATGTCAAAGTGCTGAAATGATGATTCTCAGTAGTTATCTGTTTTCATAGCAAAACTAGGTTTCATAGCATACCAATGCTAAGCACCAATATTTCCTAGGTGTATCCCAATGAATTCTGATAGAAAGAAGGGCTTTGATCACCCCAAATGCTCAGAATTATAACTGATCTGGTGAAACTATATAGAAATATCAATGTGATTATTAACTGCTTCAAAATAACTAAAAGGTTATTAAATGTAAGATGTGTCAGCTTACTAAATATCCATTTTCACAACTTTAAGCTATGCATAGAATCAAGTGATATTTTCAGTTGCTAACTGATAAGCACATTTTTTACTGTCATGACTTATATCTATCTATGAAAATAGCTCTGTCAAGATTACTAAACCGTTTCTTAAGCAAACTACATGAGTACTTGGTATGAATACTTTAACTGGTTCTAAGAACAAATAAACAGGAACATCATACACTTCCTTCATTAACACTTCTATGTCCTGTCTTTACTCCATCAAAGTCATGCTATAAGTCATCAAAACTTGTCCTAATCACAAAATGGAATGAATATACATCTTTTACACTATGTAATATTAATATTGACAAACAAGCACAGGTTAACTTACCCTCCACTACTATGATATCAAAAACACAATCAGCTGTGTTCCCACTTGGATCTGCAAAGATGTAAGTCACTGTTGTTGTTCCTGTCTGAAAGAACTGTCCAGGTCTTCGTGTAGCTGACAGAACTGATGCTGTTCCTGAATTGTCTGTAGCTGTTGGCTCTGTAAAGTCTACCACAACACCAAAGCTATTTAGCGGTATCTCTCGCGTAATATCACTGATGCAGCTGACCACAGGTGGTATATTGTCCACTGAGGAAAAAGAAACATTATAAAGTCCAATATTGAGATCACTTGTTCTTTTTTGAAACAATAATTACTAGCAGGGGTAATGGTAATTCTATACAGTAGAGTAATTATCATAGAAAGAGACAACAGTGGCTAACAGCTGTTTCAAATAACCCTGCATGAGACATAATAAGGTTTCATCTTATCTCCTTTACTGGACAACGTAGAGTAATAATGCACAATAGTGTTTTCTTATCTCCTTTTCTGGTTACCGAATGTGATAACTCAGTTCTACCCAAAAACCTAAGACTTTTAATGATCAGTAGCTCAGCTACTAAGCCGATGTAGCAAACTGTGAAAGGTTCATCTATTTCAAAGCTTACTCATTCCTGTACAGGCTTTAATATCAAAATAATATGAAAAGAGGTCATGTTAAAGGACAGACCCATGGATAGCACAATCTCTTAAACAGTTACGATACAGGTTAAACCTCTTATTTAGCCTACATGCAACATTGGTTATTTCTGTGTAACCATCAGGTGTGTGCAACTGTATCTAATGCTACACATCAGAAAAAGATCACTCATATAAATATTTTATCCAATGACTAACCCCCCTAAAATGAAGAAAAAAATTACTACCTATATAATATAAGTACCAGCATGAGCTCAGTACATGCACTGTCTGAACCAACTTCAATAAAAAACATTAGAATCAAAGAGAAGTGTTCCTTCCTCTGCTGACCTAATGTGAGGTTTACATGTCTTTTGTTCCTATTCATACGACCATTTGAATAAAGTTTTGATAACATGTCCACTTTTGACTTTCATTCTCCAACAACACTCACTTGTAAATATTGAGTAAATGTTTGTCTCCATCTGATCTCAGATAACCTTCACATGCTCCCCTTTTAGCTAAGCAAAGACTTCACTTGATACATTTGAAACTGTCGTCAAGTTCAATTTACTTCATTTCCAGACAAATAGTCATTGGCAGACAAAGTTAACCATTTAGATGCTGCTTACTGTACTTTTTCTGAGACACCAATCAATGATAGTGCATCTGTATTTATATAACTTAACGCATAAATCTTTATCTTTGGCAATTTTGAGCAATTAGCCATTTTTATCAAATCTCCTTGAAAGCTGACCTCAGTAGCCAGGTTGTTAAATGTCACATGTCAATTCTTGCTTGAGACTATAGCATAGATCTAGTTCAAAGCTAGTAGGAAAAACTGATAAAGGTGACAGTTGTATTCATTACATAGAGAAAGGACAACAAAGCTATGACATACCTTCAGTAATGATGATGTTAAATGAACACTGGGCTGTATTTCCTGATGGATCTATAAACACATATGTTACTTCTGTGGTTCCACTCTGGAAGAATTGACCAGGGGTGTGTGTTCTTGATTGGAAATTTGCAGTCCCAGAGTTATCGGTAGCAGTAGGTTCACGGAATTGGACGGTAGTGCCAAATCCATTCAGAGGTATGGTCTCTGTTACATCTAGTCCTACACAAGCTATCACTGGTGGTACTCCGTCAACTGAAGATTTAAAAGTTGAAATTTTTAATCAAATTGGCAACTCAACTTTGAATTAAGTATTTTTGCTAAGAGCATATATTTTACACAGAGTGCCAGTTGTAATATAACATCAAGAATTTGCTTCAAATTGACTTTGAAAGAGCAAGGAAATTGTCAGTTTAATTTCATTTTAAACTAAGCATATAGTATAAATAAATCAACTTAGATTTGGCTGATATAGAAATTAAAAAGTTTAAAAGCTGTTAAAGTACTTCAGACAAACTGATGATGCTTTCTTCAAAATCATTTCCATCTACTATATCAGCAACACAATCATTGAGGGTGATTTGTATTGTGGAGCAATAAGGCTCATATTTTAATAATTTGTATTTAAAAAGACTTACTTTCAGTGACAATGACCCTGAATGTACATTCAGCAGTGTTTCCAGCGGGATCAACAAAGATATAAGTTACTTGTGTTACTCCTGAACTAAAGAAGGTTCCTGGACCATGGGTTCTTTGCTGAAGAGAAACAGCTCCAGAGTCATTGGTTGCTGTTGGCTCTGTAAATAAGACAGTTCTTCCGCCTGTTCCTAATGGTGTTGTTTCAGTCACATCTGGAATACAACTTACAACTGGAGGGACATTGTCCTCTAAAATATGGAAAGACAAAATTCTGTTTTGGAGACTGCAGATGTCTAGCTTTGATTTCAAGTAGAGTTATCAGTGTAAGGTGTCTCACATCACAGTGATCTTGTCATTTATTAGCACAACGTTACCGATAAAGGTGTTTTTCTCTGCCAACAGCTTTAAATCTTAAGCTATTATAGGATTGTACACATACCTGGAGTAACTGTGACAGTAAAAATGCAATTGGCTGTTTGTCCACTTGGGTCAACAAAGATGTATGTCACTTGTGTTGTTCCTGGGCTGAAAAAGTCTCCAGGTGCATGACTTCTAGACTGAAGAGAAACAACTCCTGAGTTATCAGTAGCTGTTGGCTCAGTCCAAGACACAGTGGTACCAGTGCTGTCAATTGTCACTATTCTTGTGATGTCTTGTATGCATGTAACATCAGGTGGTGTATCATTAACTGAAAAGATCAAAGGAAGAGTCTAAAAGCTAAAGGAACTTGCTTGAACTATTACAAATCATTTCAAACTTTCAAAATTAATGAATTTTCTTGAAGTGGCTAATGCCAGGGCCTGAAGTAAAAAAGTCACAAATTGTGACAGTATTCTGAGATATTGAACAAACTCATGTCAAAGTGCTGAAATGATGATTCTCAGTAGTTATCTGTTTTCATAGCAAAACTAGGTTTCATAGCATACCAATGCTAAACACCAATATTTCCTAGGTGTATCCCAATGAATTCTGATAGAAAGAAGGGCTTTGATCACCCCAAATGCTCAGAATTATAACTGATCTGGTGAAACTATATAGAAATATCAATGTGATTATTAACTGCTTCAAAATAACTAAAAGGTTATTAAATGTAAGATGTATCAGCTTACTAAATATCCATTTTCACAACTTTAAGCTATGCATAGAATCAAGTGATATTTTCAGTTGCTAACTGATAAGCACATTTTTTACTGTCATGACTTATATCTATCTATGAAAATAACTCTGTCAAGATTACTAAACCGTTTCTTAAGCAAACTACATGAGTACTTGGTATGAATACTTTAACTGGTTCTAAGAACAAATAAACAGGAACATCATACACTTCCTTCATTAACACTTCTATGTCCTGTCTTTACTCCATCAAAGTCATGCTATAAGTCATCAAAACTTGTCCTAATCACAAAATGGAATGAATATACATCTTTTACACTATGTAATATTAATATTGACAAACAAGCACAGGTTAACTTACCCTCCACTACTATGATATCAAAAACACAATCAGCTGTGTTCCCACTTGGATCTGCAAAGATGTAAGTCACTGTTGTTGTTCCTGTCTGAAAGAACTGTCCAGGTCTTCGTGTAGCTGACAGAACTGATGCTGTTCCTGAATTGTCTGTAGCTGTTGGCTCTGTAAACTCTACCACAAAACCAAAGCTATTTAGCGGTATCTCTTGTGTTATATCATTGATGCAGCTGACCACAGGTGGTATATTGTCCACTGAGGAAAAAGAAACATTATAAAGGCAAATATTGAGGTAACTGGTTCTTATTTGAAACAAAAATTACAAGCAGGGATAATGGTTATTCTATTCAGTAGAGTAATTATCATAGAAAGAGACAACAGTGGCTAACAGCTGTTTCAATAATCCCGCATGAGACATAATAAGGTGTCATCTTATGTTCTTTACTAGAAAATGGAGAGTAATAATGCACAAAAGTGTTCTCCTACCTCCTTTTCTGGTAACAGAATGCGATAACTCAGTTTTTCTCCAAAAATCTTAGACTGTTAATGATAAAGTTAGTCATAGTTCATCTACTAAACTTGATGAACAAACTGTGAAAAGTTTATCCACTTCAAAGCTTAATCATTCCTGTGCAGGCTTCATTGTCTATGTACAATATGTACATAGACAATGAATTACTGAGTAAAGAGATGAGTTTTTTTGTTAAAGGACAGACCCATTGATAGCACGATCTCTTAAACAATTACAATACAGGTTAACCCTCTTAATAAAATACAACATTAGTTACTTCTGTGCAAACATCAGGTGCTTGCAGCTGTATCTAATGCTACACATTAGAAAATGATTGCTTGAAAATATTTTATCCAAAGACTTACCCCTTAAAGTATTACTACCTATATAAAATAAGTTCCAGCATGAACTCAGTACATGTACTAAACCAACTTCAAATAAAAACAATAGTATTAAAGAGATGTGTTCCCTCCTCTGCTGACCTACTGTGAAGTTTACATGTGTTTTGTTATTATCCATACACCTGAATAAAGGTTTGATAACATGTCCACCTTTGACTTTCATTTTCCAACAAAAACTCACTTGTAAAAAATGAGTAACTGTTTGTCAGATAACAATGACAGGATTTTTCTTAAACAAACTGAAATTTTTTTCCATCAACTTTGCTACACAATACACAAGCACATAAACAAATAAAGAGGTATTTCCTGGCTTAACCGTTTGGTTAAATTTCATTTTGCGGTGGGGACCCCTACCATCTTGAAATGTTAGTCCAGTCTTGTAGAGTTTAAACTCTACAAGACTTAACAGACATTTCAATATGGTAGGGCATCCAGTATGTTGGCGAAACCAAATCCACCCTTAGAGGCGATTTTGTGGTTACATATCCACAGTCAACACCATGAAGACTGAGACCCCAGTTGGAGGACACTTTAACCTTCCCAACGATACCACTAATGACATGTCCCTACAGGGGATTGAATCCTTAGGTAGCCGTCCTGACCTAGTACGAATCAGCATAGAGGGGCCGTGGATGCAAAGCCTTTGCACCATTCAACCTCATTCAACATCAAGTACTCCAACGAGCAGGCAGGAACCTCCACAGAATCTGAAGAGACGAGTTATCCCGCAAAGCTAAAAGGCTACGGGACAGGTTTCTTGAAAAGAGATCTAGAGCAGAGACGGACTTAGAGTCAACACTGGAAGCTCCGGAGGCACACAGGCTTTTGAAGACCATCCTCCAGAAGTCAGCGAAAAGAGAGGAGACCAGAGTGTCACGCCGACCAAAGGCCAAGAACCGAAAGCAACTTTATGGAAGGTAGAAGTAGGAGTGTGCTCGAGAAATTACTAGAAAGAGCTACCTTCCTCTCCTCCAACATGCAAAAAGTACTTTCTCTCTCTCAAC
The DNA here is from genome assembly GCF_037975245.1 of Apostichopus japonicus. NCBI lineage: Eukaryota > Metazoa > Echinodermata > Holothuroidea > Aspidochirotida > Stichopodidae > Apostichopus > Apostichopus japonicus. The sequence continues at coordinate 21,316,758 of NC_092563.1, read as the reverse complement.
CTCTCTCATCGTCATCTAAAAGACGCAAATATGTCCGATCAGTGAAAGCTAATAAAAGCTCCGAAAAATTCCGCAACAGGGAGCTACAGACTATACGTAGTCACTCAAAGGCCAAAATCCTCGAAAAGAAGCAGAAACACTAAAAAACTTCGTAAAGAACCTATCAGACAGAAACATGTCCAATATAGAGTTTATTGCGCTGGGAAAAGGTCTGAAGTTCATAGCAACTCCAGTAAAACCTAAACGAAGTGATCTCCTCAAGTTATTAAAAGACCTAAAAAGAAAAATGAGAATCCGCGACATCATGCAGAATAAAATGCAAAAAGGGATTACAAAATTCCGTCTACCCTCTACATGGTCACCTAACATGACTTTTAGTAAAAACCTAGAGGACTACTTGGAAGCAACACAAACCGGAATGGCACGTGTTACTATCCGAAACGCCAATAGCAACACGCATAAAGCGGAGCGTTTTGCACTAAATGCAATTAAAAACGACCGCTCTGTTATTGTCAAACCCTTCGATAAAGGTAGAGGCATTGCTATAATGAATCACTCAGACTATCAAGCCGAAATGGAAAGGCAATTAGCTAGGCACCACTACGAAAAGTTAAAAAGTGATATGACGTTTCAAACTAAAAGTTTAGTCCAGGAAAAACTAATTGATATGTTCTCGATAAAAGCACCTTCGAGTACTTGTCACCATATAGCCACAAGATCCGCACACCGGTCATATATGTGCTACCAAAAATTCATAAAGCACCCCCGGCTAACTAAAAATTTGCCGGTAGACCGATAATAAGTGGAAACGGATCACCGACCGAAAAAATATCGGAATTTGTGGACTATTTCTTGCTTCCTATTGTAATAAAACAAAGCACTTATGTGAAAGACACAAATCACATTCTGCAAATTTTGGAAGCCACCCCGTTACCAAAAACGGTAGTACTTGCTACACTCGATGTCGTCGCCATGTATACCAATACTCCCCAAGAGGAGGCATTAGATATATGTCAAGAAGTCTATGAAAAGACGGAAAAAAGCGAATATGGAATAAATAAAATATCTTCCATATCCATGCGCAAACTAATTGAACTCATCTTAACAAGAAACTGTTTCGAGTTCAATAACCAATTCTATCTACAAAAGATCGGTTGCGCCATGGGTAGCCAAGCCTCCCCGGAAATCTGCGATATCGTCATGCATAGACTTAAAAACCAGATTTTACCGACAGATAATAAAGTCTTAAAATGGCTCCGCTATAGAGATGGCATTCTATTGCTCTATGACGGTACACATCAGGAACTTGAACACCTAGTAAAAAGGTTGAATGAAATTCACCGCTTCTTAAAGTTTACGGTAGAAATATCAAACACCGAGGTAACATACCTAGATTTGAAAATCTTCAAAGGTACAAGGTTTGAAACCAATGGGTTTTTAGACACTAAAGTCCACACCAAATCCACGGAAACCTTCCAATACCTCGACAGAAACTCTGCACACCCACTTGCCACTTTTAAAGGCTTCATTAAAGGGGAAATATTACGATACGCACGTCTCTGTAACAACGAGACTGATTTCTTACAGAAAAAGAATGCGTTCACAGAGAAACTGTTACTCCGTAACTATAAGAAAGAGGAAATTGCCACAGCCGCTAAAGGCATAAAATTTGAAAACCGTAGGCATTACCTCACTACCAATCCTAAACAAAAGGAACCACCACTGGTGTCCAAGCTTACCTATACACCCCATATCAAAACCACGCATTTGAAAAAAAAGCACTTTTGAAACATTGGCACTTAATTTCGCAACACGCGGAATTATCCAAACTGTTTCCAAAAGAACCGATTGTTGCCTACAAAAGGGCCCAAAATCTCAAAGATTAACTTGTTAACTCAAGGTTTCGTACTAACGAAGAACCAGCTGACTCTCAAGGTTCACACGAAGCTCTTTTAGATGCACTTATAGATGCACTATGAGTCCATAAAAACTCGTGCACAGAAAAAAGATGCATTTTGAGAACGAGACGCTCATGCCGAATATAAAATATTCAAAGGCTTACTACTGATGAAGCTCCTCCTATAAAAGTTGAGAGCAGAAACCAGTCTAGTTGGTCATAAGAACCTACGCTAGTCTTTCCTACTATTAAAAGTACACTCAATTCACCTAATAGGTGCAATTATGTCAACATAATTAACACATTAATCAACATTTACCACCGAATACTTGGACAGTAAAGCTGAAGTCGCATTCCGATAAAGCTCCGGCCGAGTCTGTGCAGGTACAACGAACGGTTGTCTGGCCAACGGGAAAGAGATCTCCACTCTGTTGATTACATTCTGGAGTGATAGAGCCATCTTCACTATCGAAACAGCTACCAATATCCTCCCATGTTACAAACTGACCAAAGTCTCCCTGAAAGCTGGTGACAGGTTGAATGTTGGGACAAATAGGTGGAGATGGAGGAGTGTTGTTACCAACTGAAAGATATGTAAAGAATAGGAAGCTTATCAAAACTACATCATTTTTAAGGCAGGTATTCTTAGTCTTTATTATGTTTCTTAAACTATGTAGACCAAAGCAACACGGGCTCTGTCAAGTTGATCTTACGAGAAAATGAAGCAAGGAAACATTACCACAACACTTTTTTTACATTTAAAATCACAGAGAGGAAACTAGTTCAACACAGGTGTTACTTTTGTGTTATTGTGTTTACAAGGTTTTCAGATTCTGACTAATGTTGACCGCAAATGACGTCTGACTTCTGCCAAATTCAAATCGGGGTCTTGCATTCACCAAGCTACAGCTAAATATTTAGTAAAAAGAGTTAGTCTGTTTTACAAGGTTCTCATACTCTGACTTATGTTGACTGTCAACATTCACCATTACCAGAAGGAAACAAAAAACAAAAACCTGCATTATTATGTGAATGAACATTAAGGGAGCACACACTTTTGTAAGTTTGGGTGTCAGCATCAATCAAATCTTTAGTTTATATGACCAGCCACTGACTAACAACCTAGAAACTCATTTCAAATCGGGAATTTTCTATGTTAGACTGCCAGTCTTTAGCTACATTCAACACATAATACATCGTTTAACAGCTTGCACAATTCGTATATGCCACACCTTGACTGTGGGCTGTATATATGCTAGTTTAGTTTAGAGACCAAAGAATCAGGAAGCCTTACAATAGCTTATTTTTGAGACCTTTTCCGTGTTAGGTCGTGGATGACCACCGGCTTTTTTCCAGCCTTCTCTCGAAAAGTGTTGAAAGGATATTGAGGCAAGGGTGTGAATTGACTCCCTTTCCTACTTCTGGGACCGTCATTTAACGTCCCCATCCGACGGACGAGAGTGAATACCCCAGCACCGGCTACTTTCTCAATTACTGAGGTAGGCAAAGGCGCCCCATTCGACATCACCATCACCATCGACATCACCATGACGAAGATAGTTGTTTCGAAAACAAGTGAAGAACAGAAACACACCCATTTTTCCCCGAGTTCACAAACCAGAAATATCAAATCCACGGGAGTCTCCACATATCACTACTGCAATGCAGCAATTTTTGAATAGGTCAAGAAAATATGGCTCCTGTCAGAATTTTGATCCTGAAACCTAACGATTGTGAGGCGGACACTCTAACTGAACTAAGCCTTTGCCATGTATGTTAGGGCTAAATTACTAGAAATCAACAAGAGTATGCAAAACCTGCTTAACAAAGCCATTCACGGGAAGAAATTTTCAATATAGCAACATATATGATGGAGCAATATTCAGAAAGATATTTCAGTCCCCAGCCTCAACAACTAAATTGAAGAAGAAAATATGTTAAAGGAATAAAGTTGAAAATGGTTACAGACAGTTACAGTGAAGAGTAGTTTGAGAAAGAAACCTTGACAAGTTAGCTCGCAGTAAAACAGTCAGTGTAGGACTTAGATCTATGTAAGGTAACCTGGATCAGCTAGCTGGCGGTACAACAGTCAGTGTAAGACTTAAGTTTATGTACGTCAACCTGGACCAGCTAGCTGGCAGTACAATAGTCAGTGTAGGACTTAAGTTTATGTAAGGCAACCTGAACAAGCTATCTGACAATACAACAGTCAGTGCAGCATTAACGTCTATATTAGTCAACCTGGAACAGCTAGCTGGTAGTAGAACGGTCATTGTATGATTAAGTTTATGTTAGGCAACCAGGTCCAGCTAGCTGACAGTGCAACAGTCAGTGTAGAACTTAAGTACTAATTATTTTATGATTCTTTCATCGTGAGTGCTCCCAACTTCCCATGTAGTTTCTCAGTCTCAGGGTTTCCTTTACCATGATCGCTATGTACGACATTGGAAAATTGTTGCCCAAGAAATGCAAAACTCCAGTGGCCTAATATAATAAATGAACAAAGTGAATACTGTTTGCAGACTCATATTCAATATATGCAAAATTAATGTTTCTTCTTGTTTTCATTTTAAGGTATATGTAACTAGAAATTTAAGTTCAGAAAGTTGATTTTTTAAGCAGTTTTAAGCAAGTAGCTCACCAGGTGATATTGTGCTAGGCCGACTTAGATGTTGTCAGATTGTTAGGTAATAATCTTGAGAGTTAAAGATTTATGATAAAATATCCTGGAAGATCTCACCGAAAACAAACTCTATACAGAATTCACAGATAGCAAGATTCCCAGATTATATCAGTTTACTGGATCTCTACACCATGCATGCAGTGAACTACACAGAACAGCTATTAACCTATATATCAGTTTAGTAGATGTATCAATGTTAGTGCAATGTTGTTCCATGTACTTATTTTCCATAAAGAGAGTACAGTTAAATCCTGAATGTAACAGTATAGCATGCAATGGAACTAAGAACTTAGCTCTCTATTTTGACATGGTTTCAACTGTGCAGCAGCTCTGCAACGATAAAGGGAAGAATATGGCAAAAGCGCACCTTTGTAGAGAATTGTACATTTGTAGGGAATTGTGCACCAGCAAATGTGCATAGTAGGACCGTACGCTTGCCTAAGTGTGGACGATATGCACAGTTAGAGAGAACCAGAACAATTGGTAAAGTGGCGAGGTGCACAGATTAACAAAAGTAATGAGGCTTGCATTCACGGGTCAATTGATAAGGCATAGAACCAGAAGATTGTAAAAAAAAGGGGTCATTTCTCCGTAGTGAGACAGAGTAGGACCAGCATCAGGGCAAAGGGAAGCTGAATTATTTGGATCATTAGCTCACATTATGAATAATGTTCAGTTGCTTCATACTGTATTGTCTTACCAATTCAATACATTACCTATAGAGTTAACAGTTTCGGTACAAAATTCTTCTTCCAGTGTCATCATTTTCAGTTCTTTCGCATAAACTTGGCCAAGTTTGACCTTTCACCTCCAACGACCCTGTGACCTTGTATATGTTATGTTAAATGATGTGGTGAAGCAATGCACAACAAAAGTACACATTTTTATGAGGCAGTGATAGCTTCAGTTATTTTGCCTTTTCAACGTGTGCACATATAAACCAGCTGTTTGCTTGAATGACCATTGACCTCTGAGCACATGAAATAATTACTAACAGAGGCCAAACAGCCATACCAAAACTCTGTTCCACTGCTACAACATGGACGACACCTGCAATAACCTTGACTGGATTTATATTTAATATGTCATCATTTGTCTCTAAATTGTAATGCCTTTGAGTAATTATGATTTATATAAAGACTGATTTATTCACATGAATTTATGTTCCCATGGACCTTTGTATAAATTTTTGTCAGCCAGTTACAGCTAGTGGCCATCAGTAATTCAGAGCCGATTTTCAAAAGCTTTACGGTAAAAGATAAGATGACTGCAACATACAAACAACGTTAATGCCACACAATTGACTTCGGGGTGAAAACATCGCACATTTATTGATAGGTGACTATCACTGGCACAGAAACATAATCCACAGATGTGAAACTAGTGTATACCATTGGCAAACGTTTAAAATTTTGCTGTCAATAGTTTGTGGTTAGTAGAGACAACTAAAACTGCTTGAATAATATGTTAACTTTTGTATTCCATATGTGACTGTGACTGTCATATGTGTGATCATGTATAGCACTACCTCACTTCTACTTAGGCTGCATTCTATCATTTGCAAATACTCCCATCTATTTTTCCTTTGCCTACTACATTTCTCACTCTTATCAAGCTGCATTGTTGCACTTCAGAAGTGTAATCAAGTAAATCACAGAATGTGGACAAGTTTATAATCAGGGTGAGTGTTGTGATGTAACTTTACATGGATCTCCTCAAGATTTTCTAGTTTCATCCCATTGGTGGCCGTTATATGATATCGAACCAAGGCATAAAATACTCTATTTGTCTGCAGTGTTGATGTTGCAATAATCATAGCCTACCATATTGTAATATGGGTGTTACAGCCTAATGTTGTATCCCAACTCACATACCTGTAATTCTGTGGTCGATCTATATTTATCTGGACTATAATAACAGTTTATGCTATTTCATATATGATTCCATGATGTTTCTTGTATTCATTCATGTATTTCAGGGTAAATTCAATTACCGCGTATATCTCAGTAACTTTATACAGGCCAAATTGTGGTATAATAATGTATCAGTTGACTTAGCTAACATCAATATACATTCTTATCTCTCTCCCGTGCGATTATTCGTCATTTCGTCCATTCACTCATCACTCAACATACTGGTCAATATTGTGATGACTTCCATACATGTATTCTACCTAGATGTGGTTAAGGTCCATTCCTTCATCTTCTTAAACCTGATTATGTTAATATGTTTTAGTGATTTTGAATTGATGGTTTTATTGAATTTTACTTTATATTTGGATACTGTCTTTGCTGTTATGTCACCGTGTATCTGATATTGTGGAGACCCACACTTTTCATGTTACTTGATTCATAGTCATGGATGCATTTTTGTTTCATATTTAATTTTGTTTTCGCATTGTTTCAGAGTGTAAAAATATTCTTAGGTCAGTTGCTCCTCAGTACATCTTGATAAGAAAAAGACAAACAGCAACCATTATTTTGCGTCATCTTTCTGATGGCTGGCATAGCACTGTGACATATATTACTGCACAAATACTTACAAATTGTGGGGTAAAAAAAATTACACAGCTTTCCAGATGGAGATCTTCATACAGTACAATTGATGAGCTTAAAATGCATGAAGGTTTAAGATTCCCTATTAACAAAGTTTGAAAAATTGTGATCTTTGGCTCATCTCAAATGACCTTTCTCTTGTACCTAATTCCACCAGTTTTTCACTTAACACTGATGATCTACCAGCTTTAACTTTTAAGCTATCAATTTTTCCAATCTTTTCAGTTCTTTGTACAAGTTGTAAAAATTATGAACTTTAAACTGCACAAAGGTTTTTATTACCCCTTTTACAAATGTGAAACACTGTGATCTTTTGCTGAATTCAAATGACCTTTCACTCGTACCAAATTCCACCAGTTTCTCACGAAACTATGATGTTCAACTCTCAAGCTATCATGTTTGACAAGCTTTTCCAGACTTGTTGTCCGTCACAATGATCGATGGGTTAATGATGTCTTACATGGCAATGTACATATTGACGCACCAAGTATGAAGCTCTTGCAAAGCAACACTTTCAACTACGAACTTTGTCTGAGTGTACTTAATACTTAACTTTGACAATACTCACGCAGCTCGACTGTAACCACAAAAGTAACAACTACTGTGTTGCCACAACGATCTGAGAAGGTATTATTCACAACCGTCGAACCAATCGGTAAAACATCTCCAGATCTGTGACTAGCTGAAGCCAGATATGCCACGCTTAAAGCATCCTCAGCTGTAGGTTCCTCGAATTCAACTGCAACTCCCACCGCTGTCACATTGATGGTAACGTCCCTCACGTTGCTAACGGTAGGAGGTTCAACATCAACTGGAGAGATATCAGACATAATATATAATATGTAGGACCTACTTTCAGAAACAAGTCCCATTGAGTGCACACTAACAATTACTTCGCTGTTTGGGCGTTTAAACTCATTTTCCAAAACTGAAATGATATCTGCAGATTTAAGACTCAGTCAGCAAAACTAATGACCAGCCCAAAGCAGATTTAAGACTCAATCAGCAAAACTAATGACCAGCCCAAAACCTGAAAATGTACATGGCTTTCAAACTCTTTTAAGAAAGTAAATTTATCAAATATCATAATGAAATATCCAAAAATAGAAGAAACTACCTCTTCTTGTAACCAAAAGATTTCATCAGAATGGTCATTTCATTATCACCTATCCATATGTCGTATGATAAGCATCTATGACTGCTCATTTGTATTTTGATCAATCTTTCATTTCTGTTGAGATATATATTAAAGTAGGTGGAATTATTGTATCTTGTGTGATACATTTGCATTAAGTGATATGACCTTTAAAGTTTAATGATAATAATTTTACTCCGAAAAAATTTACGCTAAAAGTTTGACTTCAAAGTTCGCATATAACCTTCATACTCTACCAGGATTAACATGTTCAAAGTTTAATGTAGATCAAAATTAGCCTTTACAGTTGGACTTGATTCTCATCTCTAGGTTTGGGTCTGTAGCCCTGCGTCAGATCCATACTTAGTTTATAGATCCGTGGTAAAAATTTGGTGCTCAAAGCACTCGGAAAGCTTAATATAATGATTACATTTTTCATGGGGAGGGGGGGGGGGCAGTTGCAGCAAAAAAACATTTTATGGCACAACTTAATTGTTTTGTTGTAGTATAAAGTGGATGCTAAATATAACACATAGATTTACAAAAGTAGTATATACCTGTTTGGTGCAGAACCCTGAATTCACACGTGATTATTCTTGTAGCAGAATCGAGGATGACATAGGTCACTGAAGTTTCACCAACTGGAAACATATCGCCTGGTCTATGACTTTGGGACAAAACAGAACCAGCAGGTTCTATCCACGACACGACTGCCTCTGCTAACCCACCGTTTGTCAACAAATATATATCATCTGGACAAGTAATTGTTGTCATTACTCCAACCACTGAAAGAAAGATGAACTGTCTGGCTTCAAACAAGATATATCTGTACATATTGATTATGAGGGGGGGGGGGAGGTGGGAGCAAGCAGTAGACATTATTGTGTTTAAAGTAGTATAGGCACTGTCCGTTAATAAATTTATAGAAAAGTACAGAATGCATGATAGAGTTGTCCTTCTGGTAAATGTGTTTAGCCACAACTCAACTATTTTGAAAGGTGTACTTTAGCCATATCAATTATGTGCACTGCTCATTAAATGGCATTTTACCTTGCTTGTACTTTAAAAGTGTTTGTACATTTGACACACTTACATCAAAACGTCTAATATGTATGTAACAATATCGGATTTTGTGGCATCTTCCATTATTCAAAGAATTGTTTGACTAGATGGTTTCGTGCCCAACCTTCATAATTTCTCTCTATTCCAATTCAATTACTTATTAGGCAATGGCTTGTTTACCAGCGATGGGGACCAGTTATCTAGACTAGTCTTCAACGCCATAATAATCTCACCTACTGCTGTGTTTCCCAATTCCCATCCTACCCCCTTCTCCCTTCCCCTTCCATTCCTCCCTGCCCCCTCCCTCCCTTTAACTATGGTTCCATTACTTGGATTTATATCTCCATTCATGTTGACAGTAATATCCTGTAACAAACTTAATAATATTAATTAATAATTATAATATTAGTAATTCATAAATATCCATTCATTTTGAAAGTATACATACTGCAATAACATTAATCATAATAATATTAATTAATAATAGTTATCTTAAAAATTAATAAATCCGAATTCATTTTTAAAGTGAAATAAATGCAAAGTGCAATAAATATAGTAAATCTTCATTACTTTTGAACGTACATATCCTGTAATAAAAATGAATTTTAAACAGAAACAAACCAACATCTTCTCTTTTTTCTTCTACATGTTTTCAATTACAATGCTTGCATGTAATTTCTTCCTTTTTGGTATTTCTGATGTACTTACTTTGATTGCAAATTTGTCCTATAAATCCAGAAGGACAATCACAGCTGAACTCGTTGACACCGGTGATAACGCAGGAACCAGCATTTAGACAAGGATTAGGACTACAGGGAGTTTGAACTACAAACAATTCAGATCAAATTTACACCAACCACTGAATTATACAATTAAAATTATACGTTGCAAAAACAAAAATAGTATGGTCTGTTACATATTCAAGCGACTGCAATAAATATCAGTTAATGTAAGTAGACAGCAAGTAGACAGCAAATGAATCCAAATTTGCACTACACACAGCTAAAAAAGAAACATCTACGTAAACAGGTTTGGACAATATGAAAAGGCATTTCTCAGCTCCGAGAAATTCACTTTATTTTTCCTTGGCTGCTTTCGCTTAAAATAATTTAAACTTTCAACGCTCAAAGCAAATTTAAATTTATAAAAGAAATCATCGATATTTGGCTCGGTGTTACTTGTCTTGTATACGAAAATATAATACTTCAGGTGGATCATTAAAAAGTTGTAAGGGTAACAGTAAACGTTGCCAAAACAAAATGAGATATCTTGTTCGGAGAAAAAGAATTGCTTATTTAAGAAACGCATTTCGGCATTAAGCATAAAATTTGCTGTCACGTAGCAGTCCCAGAAAAGTTGCTCGATTGTTTTCTCCTCGTCGAATTTGCACAGTGGAGATTCTGACTTCCCCGTCAAAACAAAAGTCTATTAGTACCTAAAATCCTATCCAGAAATCTAAACTGAAAGAATTGAAGCTTGGCCTCAGACAGGGTACTCCAAGGAATACTAAAAAAGATATGACTAATGATGAGCTACTGAATACATATTTTCATATGATTCTTTGTTCTATGTCACTATATCACATATTATGTCTGTTGCGTTAATGATCTGCTCGAATGCATTTGGATAAACACGTTCACTTAATCTAATCTTTGGAGTTCTCTCATGAATTTACCTCGTCAACATCTTATATGAAGAAGATACAACACTGTTGTCTGGATGACAAAACATGTAACCAAAATAATAAGTTTGGGATGATTTTGCACAAATTGTTCCTATTTGAATGCATTTACATATTTGGCTGTTTTCTTATCCAAACATTAAAGCTTACCATTAATAAAATGACTTTGTGACATCAATTTCCTCTAGCCAATCTAGGAATTATCTATGTAGACTTGCATTTCCCGATGTGTGAAACCGTGAAGAACAATAAATTAATTCTTCTTATGCAGCTTGCATGGCTGCACCATTCTGCAGCCACCCTGAGAGTCCTACTTTGGATGTAGCAGCTTACACAATGTTAAGTGCAACTTACATGAATGGCTTGTTTAATCAGTAATTTGATAGTGTAGTGGGCTCATCAGGTGAAAATATATCTAGGCGTACTAACCCTCTTCACACCGGTTTCCAATAAACCCTGGCTGGCAGGTACACAGAAACTCAGTTCCCATGGAGATGCAGAATCCATCATTCATACAAGGAAAAGAATTACAGGGAACGTTAGCTGAAGATGGAAGTAAAGAACATATGAACATATCAAATATTACTCTTGACACTCCCTCTGAAAGTTGACTCCTTGGAAACGGAGTGATTATTGAATCAAGTATGAACATTAATTTTGATTAACTCTCTGAATAATGTAACTAGCAAAATAGCTAATATAACACCCTTCTCAGGACTTCTGCAACCCTTTCCCTACTTCCACAAAATGCAGAAATTTGACATGAATTATCCAGTGACCCCAGTACTCGGTTAATACCAGAACTCCAAATGTATTTTTAAACAAATTCACAAATTATTTTACTCTTAACTTCCTTTGGATCAAGATAGCTGTGCGGGTCCCGGTTTTTTTTTTATATTTCACCTCATTTTGGTAAAATAATTATAACAATTTCATAAATTTTCAGTTAAAACCGCAGGGAGTATATCCAGTTAAAATCCATATTCGCCCGGGACTGTATATTATTATAACCTAGGTACGATACTGGTACACACAGTGCAGTACGGTACTTGAGATTCTATGCTGTAATGTAATGGATTCGTTTATAAATGCAGGGGGTTCCATGATGTCATTTATAGTTAACTTTGGCTATTTTGGGAGGATGGTGTGGGTTGCTTTTTTCCAAGGTATGTGCTATTCTTTTTGAAAGTGTATGTTAAAAACCAAAGGCCCTTCTATAGCGTGTAATTATTCTTTCTAACCGTGCGTGTTAAATAAAGTACATAGCCTAGACTTTGCATAATGAATGTATGACATTGACAGTCTTGTTACTAATTGCTTTGAACCATAGATGAAAGCTGAGGAAACTCCCGGTTGTAGTTACGATATCGGGATTCATGCACAACCGGTTGTGTGAAATATACACTACCGCACAACGCTAGGCCTTGATGAGATGATAATCTTCCACTAGTTCCACGACTCAAATGCCCACAAGGTTTGAAATCTTGCTGCTTCTATTGATCGAATTAACGAAATTGATAAGCCATCTTAGTTGCACTGTGTCTCTCAACAAGAATACAAAACATGGCTACGTTAACAATCAAAAACTAACCTTGAATAACACTGACTCTAGTAAGACAGTGTGCTCTGTTTCCAGAATCATCTGTGCATGTGAAATTTACTGTTGTATTTCCCAACGAAAATTCATTCGAGGAAGGACTCCTGAAAAGGATCCGGCCAGTACCCGAGTCATCTGAGCACGAAGGTTGAGGTAGGGCAATGATGACGCTGTTGGCACCAGGATTTACGCACTCTGTTAACTCCGGTAAAATATTTCCACAATCAGGAGGTGTAGTATCCAATGTAACTGGGTAAAATGTAAATTTATGCAAGTCAGTATTTAATACTTTTTTTTCATTGTATTAGTGAGACCACTCCCTGCCCACTAGACCAATTCACAAACTTGAATGTTCAAGTTTTGAAGCAAAGCACAAGAAGTATCTCATCAGCTTTGTGTCCAAGTACTGTGCTGTTACCCACCCCCTTGACCCCCCTCTCCCCCTTTCCTGAATATGCCTACATCAAACAAATAAAATATTTTATTTTTTCTGGCATCATTGTCAAGTATCAACCATGACATTGTCTCATTTAATATATTGTAGAGAGTGCATATCAACTCACCAATAAGAGTAATGGTAAATGTGCAGGGAAGACGTTCACCGCTTGAAGTTTCAAAGTATTCAATGGTTACTGTTGTTTGTCCTGTAGGAAATGAATCTCCACTTTGGTGACTTCGATTCAGGACAAGGAACGTTGTATCGTTACTTTCAATCCATGTTACAGGGGTTAACACAAGACCAGTTGTTTGTAAGATGTCAGCAGGACATGGAGTTGCTTTGAATATATGTAAAGAAATATGATTTGTATGAAGTTTATATAACCTTTTCACTTTTGCAATAATGATGTTTACAAAATTTTTCAAAAAATTCAGCACAAAAGTTTTTCTTCTTTTACTCAGCTCCGGTAGTTGTATCAATATACCACGTAGGCGGAAATCTCATTCAATGCCTATTTTGCACATATAAAGCCCACTAAGGAACAAATATCACTATTTCAACTTCTTTATTACTTACGGATCTTCACTGTGACGACAAATACAGCATCAACTGTATTTCCACAAAAATCTGAAAAGGTATGAGTCACAATGGTTGAACCAACCCGTAACACATCTCCGGATCTGTGAGTAGCTGCCACCAGAAACGCAGTGCTGAAAGCATCGACAGCTGTAGGTTCTTCAAATTCGACTGCAGCTCCCACTTCTGTAACTGTTACTGTTACATCAGCAATGTTGCTTACAGTGGGAGGCTCAAGATCAACTGAAGATTAAACAGATGAACAAAACATGTGGGACACTGACTTTCAAAACTCACATGGCGATATAGCCTGCATTTAGAGACACAGTCATCAATCGAGCATAAATAATTTGTTACTTCAAAGTATAAACTTCCCCAAGTACTGCCATTAGGATTCATCCTTGGGGGCACCTCGGGTAGATATTCGATCTCCCCTGTATTTGGCCCAAAACAGGGGACTTAGGTGGTATTTGCTTTAGGCAGGGAAGATCGTAATGCACACTGAGTGCACACTAACTTTCTGCTTGAGGATATGGTGGTTTACACTCTCAACACAATTAAATGATATTGCTACATGCTTGACACAACCCACAGATCATGACCTTTAAGACACACCTGGACCAAATGAAGTACATGATTTATAGCAGTAAGTTGGCCATTAAAAAAAAACAAAAGAAGCTGCAAGATTTACAAGGGTAGCATACCTGCTTCGTGCATAACGATGAATTCACAGGATACAAGTGTAATTGCAGTGGTATCGAGGAAGAGGTACATCACTGTAGTTTGGCCAACGGGAAATATATCACCAGGTCTGTGAGTTTGGGTCAAGAGGACAAAGCCTGCAACTGGACCAGGTTCTATCCACCTTACCACTGCATCTACTAATGTCCCATCTGTCACCACATAAACATCACCTGGACAAGTTATTGTTGGAGTTGCTCCTACCACTACAAATAGATCAAATGAAGTATTCTACCTACAAACAACGTTGTTTCTGTACATTCTATGCAATTTCTGCAGGAAGTATACAATTTGTTGATGTGCTATTAGACTATTAGATATGGCAGCTTATATTCTTTAAATTTAGACAATGTTTTCTTTTTTATAACCAGCCTCCCCAAATCGACCTACTCTCTGGTTCAATTAAATAACTTCGGAAGTAATGACTTCCTTAACTTTTGGGCATACAAATATACAGTCGACGGCATCCAAACTCACCATAGCAACATTGACCTCAACAAAGACTTGCAGCAGCGACCTAGGTCATATGCAACTGCCCTCACCAACAATGTGGGCAGTAATGTAGTTCGATGAAACCGATGAAACCATTAGGTCTTCGTCAACAACTGTTTGTTGTTTATGTACTAGATTACTAATTATTCTTCTTTTCAACTAAAACAACTTACATAAGAATAAGAGGGTATACAAAACTAGGTACAATGCCATTCCGAAATGATCAATTTTTAATTCTTTCTCAATAAAAAAACGTTTACAATATATGTGAGTATAAGGCCCGATAACACATACGGTGAGAACAAACAAGGGGGAGGTATTAACATAAGTAGATGTCTAATGTCTGAGTGTTGAGGGATGAAGAAAAATGCCTCTAACAGTACGTCTTTAATCTTGACATATCAATAACTTTCAAACCAACCGTCCAGCAGAGATAGTCAGTGTCAATCCTAGGGCTGCAGTTACTTTGGTCACAACAGAATGCCCAGTGCATGATGTTCTTGCAGTTGAACTCCGTTGCTATCTAATAAAATTTATGTTAATCCAGCTATATAGGGATTAGCTATCTAATCAAACTTTAGTCCAGCGTGAGTCCAGCTTTATACGGGCTACATATTGAAGGTCGGTTTATAGGGGTACTTGGAGGAAATTGAACTTTATGACCACACAGGGCAGTTTTATTTTTCAGGGGATTTTTCCGGTTGCCCCCGGAGAACAAAGGCAGTACCTATTGGTTGTCCAAACAGCAAATTTGGTTGTCTGAAAACATAACAATGACCAATTTGAGTATTGTAGGAGAGATGTGTAGGTGGGTGAATATCACACAAGCTTTTGGGTGATACCAATTTAACAGTTTACCTATTTGGTAGTATTTAGATACAATGCAATCTGTATTTTAAGAAAACAACTGGTCATCCAACAGACAACCTCCACTTCTGATTTTGGTTGCCTGATCAGAAATTTGGTCGTCTCGGAGGACCACACTACCATCAAAAGTTTGCCATGCTACAACTTGAGGTAGCCAATGTATGCAATTAAGGCCTTTACATACATCACAGCTTTCCACACTCTAAAGTAAACATAGCTAATAACAAATACTTATATAATTTTTGTGTAAACAGAGACGCAATCGATACGCACGATCGTTGATACACCACGGTCATCGACTTATTTTGAATGTCATAACATAATTAGCTTTGCAACATCTATTACGGGTAAATTCGAAGAGAAACTGTATCTGGTCCATCAAAAACAGTGAGAATTTTGAGAGTTTCTCTTTGGTATTTCTGATATACTAACCTTGATCGCATACTTGTCCTGTAAATCCAGGATGACACATACATCGGAATTCGTTGACATCAGTGAGATTGCAAGAACCAGCATTTAGACAAGGATTAGGACTACAGGGAGTTTCAACTGGAAATATTTCAGATCAAAATTTACAAAAATAAGGGACGATATAAAACAAAAAGTAAACAATATGAAAAATAATCTTGCAGAGTGAAAGCTTCACTAAATGGTGGATTTTAAGTCTCTGTTTTGCACGAAATTATTACACTTCGAAGTTCTTTGATTATCTTGTTGACTATCATTTTCTAAACTTTATGGTCATAACATCAACACATTCAAAAGATCCAACTTTGTAAAATCAGATTTTTTTTCGACATTTCAAGAAGCCAACCGAACTTCTTATTTGACTTCTATCAGAAAATATGAATAGTGTTATTTTGAAAAGTTTAAAAGCATCAAATATTCTGTTTCAAAGTGGGCGATATACCATCTTTAATACTTTCATATTCTACTGACAGACCAAGGCGAAGCCTCCTGTGAACATAGAAGCTTGTTATCTTCATTAAGGGGTGATCTCATATACCCATTTATGCCTTGAATTCCTACAGTAACACATCTATCGAGAGAAAAGTATAGGTGAACTAACCTTCTTCACACTGGATGCCAGTAAATCCTGGCTGGCATTGACAGAGAAATTCTGATCCTATGTTGATGCAGAATCCATCATTGGCACAAGGAAAAAAGTAGCAGGGATCCTCCACTGGAGAAGAAAAGTAGTAAAGTACATATCAGAATGGATTGTCTGCGCCTCATTGAAAAAAAGCCCCCACTCACCACAGATTAATAAATATTCAGGCTTCGGGTTAATTTAATCAAACACACTGTTAGAATAACGAGTGAAAAAGACTGATAAACAGACACAAAGAAAAAATGGAAATCTTAATACAACCTAAAGCACTAAAAAAATAAAAAATATACTGAAACAAAATGGATTGTCAAAAAACTAATCGTGAAATCATGAATCATAAATAAGAGCTAAATTTGTTCAAGATCGACTAAGTGTCATTGATGTTATTAAAATGCAATGTAACAATGCAATTATTAATTAGCGGTGACATCAGCTAAGTACAAAACGTAACCATTCGCTAGTTTATTACCTGTCTAGATGACAAAATTTATATGATTACTCAATAATTGGCATTCAGTTGTCCAAAAAGGAATGTCTTATTACCTGACCAGTCCTTTTGAGGAGAATATTGTCGAAAAATTGAAAAAAATGTACCAAAATGATACAGACCTTAATTGTTTTGAGCGAATTAACAACTAACAGGCAAACATGCTCTTTCAGTCAAAATATGTTTCAAGTTGTTGATATTTATGTACAAATGGAAACTAACCTTGAATAACACTAACTCTAGTAAGACAGTGTGCTCTGTTTCCAGCATCATCTATGCATGTGACGTTGACTGTTGTGTTTCCCAAAGAAAATTCATTCGAAGAAAGACTACTGGAGAGGATCCGGCCAGTACCCGAGTCATCTGAGCACGAAGGTTGAGGTAGGGCAATGATGACGCTGTTGGCATCAGGACTTATGCACTCTGTTAACTCTGGTAAAATATTTCCACAATCGGGAGGTGAAGCATCCAAGGTAACTGGGTAAAATGAAAGTCATATTTTGGTACTTTTTTATCATTGTTTTAGCAGTACAATAAAAAAAAATAACAAACCTTTTGTACCTGGCTCTCATGCTAACAGAAGTTGGGCACAACGATAATTTACTTTACTATACACATTTAAATTTATAGTGCTTGGAACTTATTGAAAATGGGTGCAATTTAATTTGATGTGAGATATCAAAACTTCTTAAAACATTCTTTAGTGTAGGCACTGACACTGTTGACAGCATATCTGACTATTGATGAATGTTGAACTAAATATTCCTATCACTAGTGAAATGGGGAAAAATATGAAAAAAAGCAAGCAGATATGTGAAGACATACAGCAAGTCGTCATACTTACACCTGACAGTGACATCAAATGCACACCTTCCAATATTTCCAACACTATCTTGATACGCATAATTTACGGTCGTGGTTGTTCCAAGAAGGAAAACTGCAGTGAATCCGTCAGGTCCTTCTATTTGTTGAATAGGTTGAGATACATCCTCAACAATAAGTTCATCCCACATGACAACTACAAAACTAGACATCGAAGTTGTAACTTGAACAATATTTGTCGGGCAATTTGTGATTGACGGTGGTGTGACATCCACTACTGCATGAGGATATTGAATGGTAAACAATAAGTTGTCATTTTAGTACCATTAACATTTATAGTATTATATTAACATTAATTTTACCCAGTTCCATAATATGATTATCATACTTCTGATTGATAATAATTCAGTCCAAAACAAGTATCATTTCAAACGATTGAGGGCAATTATATTCATGAAAATGTACATCATTAGCTTAGGCTAAGGATAGCCTAGGGTTGGTGAGATTGATCAACAACTAACAATTGCTGCAGCTTGTTATATACACTACTCCAGGAACCTTACATGCTAAGCCAAGATAGCCTTTTGATGAGGTTATCAATTAAAACTTGCTGCAGCTTGTTATGTATGCTACTCCAGTAACCTTACAGGCTAAAATAGCCTAGGTTTGATGAAGTTGATCAATTAAAAACTGCTGCAGCTTGTTATGTATGCTGCTCCATTACCCTCACGGGTTAGGCCAAGATAGCCTAGATTTGATGAATTTGATCAATTAATAACTGCTCCAGCTTGTTTTGTGTGCTATCATAGTACCCTTACATGGCTAAAGGCCAATATAGCTTAGGTTTGATACAACTGATCAATTAAAAAATTCTCCAGCTTGTTACGTATGCTACTCCAGTAATCTTACAGGTTAGGCCAATATAGCCTAGGTTTGATGAATTTGGTCAATTAAAAACTGCTGTAGTTTGTTATGTATGCTACTCCAGTAGGCTACTCTTACAGGTTTGGCAAATATAGCCCATACGCTAGGTTTCATGAAGTTGCTCAACTAAAATCTTCTGCAGCTTATTTTGTATCCTACTCCAGTACCCATCCAGGCTAGGCCAAGAAAATAGACTTACAGTGGCTATTGAGCGCCACTCAGTCCAAGAATTATGGCAAACATATGTTTCTACCTCATGGACAAGATGTGTCTGTCACAACGCAAATGATGATTTGTGGTTATTATAATATTGTAAAAGAAAAAAGACTGCATACTCAGTAAATCAATCATCTACACTAGAAATCTGAGCAAATTAGATGAACAAGTTTAGTTGAAGTCTCCTACAAGCAAACTAACGGTGCGATAGCAATTTTTGCCGACAAGACAACTTCATTAACTGATATTTAACCTAATTACTCATTGTATTAAAAGTACTGTATGTTAAAAAGTGGGGAATACCTGCTTGATGAAGATTCTATACAAAACAAATCAAGACAGTTATTTTAGAAATAATAAAACAGATCATTAAACGGAACAGTAGATTAACAGCAAGTATCACAGAGTTTGCTACTCTCTTATGTTCATTACTTTGATGGGATTGACAAATACGTACATTTAAGCCAGATCCACGTGTCTAACATTTTAAACTTTTCACATCAATGGCTTACATCCTTTGTTGTCATGGTAACAAGTTTTTTTTAAATAACCTTATCTACCACCCCAAGGTCAAATAGATTAACTCTGTACCTTTGCTTCTTACGCTGTTTGAACTGAGATCAATTATCAAGGAAAGGTAAAAGTAGAATAATTCAATTTTTTTATAGCAACATTTTGAAAATATATATTTTACCATTATTAACTGTAACAACAAGATCGCAGACAGCGATATTTCCACAGCTATCTGAAAATGAAAACGTTACGGCTGTTTGACCGACTGGAAAGAAATCTCCACTCCTAGCAGTGGCTGAGAATAGCAAAACAGAGCCACAACCATCAGCGGCAGTAGGTTCCATAAATTGTACAGCCATGCGGTCTTTTGGGTGCAATTTAATTTGATGTGAGATATTAAAACTTCTTAAAACATTCTTTAGTGTAGGTACTGACACTGTTGACAGCATATCTGACTATTGATGAATGTTGAACTAAATATTCCTATCACTAGTGCAATGGGGAAAAATATGAAAAAAGCAAGCAGATATGTGAAGACATACAGCAAGTCGTCATACTTACACCTGACAGTGACATCAAATGCACACCTTCCAATATTTCCAACACTATCTTGATACGCATAATTTACGGTCGTGGTTGTTCCAAGAAGGAAAACTGCAGTGAATCCGTCAGGTCCTTCTATTTGTTGAATAGGTTGAGAAACATCCTCAACAATAAGTTCATCCCACATGACAACTACAAAACTAGACATCGAAGTTGTAACTTGAACAATATTTGTCGGGCAATTTGTGATTGACGGTGGTGTGACATCCACTACTGCATGAGGATATTGAATGGTAAACAATAAGTTGTCATTTTAGTACCATTAACATTTATAGTATTATATTAACATTAATTTTACCCAGTTCCATAATATGATTATCATACTTCTGATTGATAATAATTCAGTCCAAAACAAGTATCATTTCAAACGATTGAGGGCAATTATATTCATGAAAATGTACATCATTAGCTTAGGCTAAGGATAGCCTAGGGTTGGTGAGATTGATCAACAACTAACAATTGCTGCAGCTTGTTATATACACTACTCCAGGAACCTTACATGCTAAGCCAAGATAGCCTATTGATTAGGTTATCAATTAAAACTTGCTGCAGCTTGTTATGTATGCTACTCCAGTAACCTTACAGGCTAAAATAGCCTAGGTTTGATGAAGTTGATCAATTAAAAACTGCTGCAGCTTGTTATGTATGCTGCTCCATTACCCTCACGGGTTAGGCCAAGATAGCCTAGATTTGATGAATTTGATCAATTAATAACTGCTCCAGCTTGTTTTGTGTGCTATCATAGTACCCTTACATGGCTAAAGGCCAATATAGCTTAGGTTTGATACAACTGATCAATTAAAAAATTCTCCAGCTTGTTACGTATGCTACTCCAGTAATCTTACAGATTAGGCCAATATAGCCTAGGTTTGATGAATTTGGTCAATTAAAAACTGCTGTAGTTTGTTATGTATGCTACTCCAGTAGGCTACTCTTACAGGTTAGGCAAATATAGCCCATACGCTAGGTTTCATGAAGTTGCTCAACTAAAATCTTCTGCAGCTTATTTTGTATCCTACTCCAGTACCCATCCAGGCTAGGCCAAGAAAATAGACTTACAGTGGCTATTGAGCGCCACTCAGTCCAAGAATTATGGCAAACATATGTTTCTACCTCATGGACAAGATGTGTCTGTCACAACGCAAATGATGATTTGTGGTTATTATAATATTGTAAAAGAAAAAAGACTGCATACTCAGTAAATCAATCATCTACACTAGAAATCTGAGCAAATTAGATGAACAAGTTTAGTTGAAGTCTCCTACAAGCAAACTAACGGTGCGATAGCAATTATTGCCGACAAGACAACTTCATTAACTGATATATAACCTAATTACTCATTGTATTAAAAGTACTGTATGTTAAAAAGTGGGGAATACCTGCTTGATGAAGATTCTATACAAAACAAATCAAGACAGTTATTTTAGAAACAATAAAACAGATCATTAAACGGAACAGTAGATTAACAGCAAGTATCACAGAGTTTGCTACTCTCTTATGTTCATTACTTTGATGGGATTGACAAATACGTACATTCAAGCCAGATCCACGTGTCTAACATTTTAAACTTTTCACATCAATGGCTTACATCCTTTGTTGTCATGGTAACAAGTTTTTTTTAAATAACCTTATCTACCACACCAAGGTCAAATAGATTAACTCTGTACCTTTGCTTCTTACGCTGTTTGAACTGGGATCAATTATCAAGGAAAGGTAAAAGTAGAATAATTCAATTTTTTTATAGCAACAGTACTATATCTTTAGTCAAAAGATGAATAATGAAGTGCCAATATTAAATGAATTTATCAATAAATTTAAGTTCATCCTTCAAGTAGAAAAAAGTTTGGATAGATCTCATATACGGAGCAAAATAACTTATGATAGCCTTTGTACTGCGTTCAGAAATTGTCATTTTATTCATGAACTCAGTTAAACGTTTAAATTACTATGTATAAGCGATAGTTATGATACTATTAGATACGTGAAAAAAAATGCATTCAATATTCATATGTACACATGCATGTATTTACAGAATAAAGGAGATGGAAAAAAAAAAACATTTTGAAAATATATATTTTACCATTATTAACTGTAACAACAAGATCGCAGACAGCGATATTTCCACAGCTATCTGAAAATGAAAACGTTACGGCTGTTTGACCGACTGGAAAGATATCTCCACTCCTAGCAGTGGCTGAGAATAGCAAAACAGAGCCACAACCATCAGCGGCAGTAGGTTCCATAAATTGTACAGCCATGCGGTCTTGCAGCGTAAACGCTTCCACGTTCACGCAATCATTCACAGTTGGTTGAGTTAAGGTGACTGATGAAAGACAGAGCAAGAAAATGCTATAATTTTAATTAGAGATGAATTATGAAACGGCAAGATAACAATGGGATCTTTTCTCTCTTTAAAAATTTCATCACTCATATTTGTACACTTTTACTGTAGTTGGTATCATGTATGGGTGCGTGGATGGACCATTTTTAAGGCGTCAAAGATGAATATTGCTCAGACCGGCTCGCATTATTTCATGTTCCCATTTCACCTGTTTCCTATCTGTAAATATACAGGTCGTACATTTGTCAAAAGTCCACAGGGTGGCTCCATGTATACTTGTCCTTTCAGACTGAAATTGTAATACTTATCTTTCCTCTTAATTAATTGATAAAATGACACAAACAATAAAAAGTGAACACTACCACAGTGATGCAGTTTAAATAATAAGTATATAATGTATATACTGTAAGGATTGTCCCAACATTTTCTGGAAAGAGAAACAATGGTCAAATAATGTTTCATATTTATCACCATTGTCTATGGTTACATCCATTATTTTCTGTCAATTGGGTCCATTGCAACAGCACAGTATGGACATTCAGAGCCTCTCATCAGGAACGTAACACAATTTACACCTGATACATCTTATCTCTAAGCTAGTTTCTTGACCCCTGCAGAAAGTATATATGCAGAAAGTATCAAATACATACAGAGCTTCTTATGTGGTCGGTACAGCAGCAGGTAAACACAGACTTGAGTTCCTTTACAAATGAAATTAAAAATACGCACCTTCCTGGACAGTAACACAGAAAGTACAGGTCTGGAAACCCTGGGAAGTTGTAAATAAGTAATCTACTGAGGTTTCACCAACTGGAAACTCATCCCCTGGTGCATGACTACTTTGGATAAACTGGTAACCAGGTGCATCCGGTTCTCTCCATGTTGCAGCTGCAGTCTGCGAAGTTCCTGCTAAGGTCAGGACAAGTACGTCGGCTGGACACACCACTGTGAATGGACCTCCTGCGACTAAAAATTGCGAAACAAATGATGTGAATTTAAATGCATGCATACAGTTTCAATGTGGTGTCTCTGTTGCATTAGAATGAATGGCAAGAATAACCAACTTTTCTAACTCTGTTGTCTGTTGTGTCTCCTAACCTGGGGATGTTGCAAAATATTATTATCACATTTGGATGGTCATGATCAATGTCCTGAGATGCAGAAATAAGCTGAAGAAGGGATAATTAATGTCTGGTGATTAAGTTACATCAAAATGCTACAAGTTAAAATCAATAATATGGCTACATAAAATGAAACTACATATAGCAGTTGTTGGGAACAGAACTTCAGTATCTCTAATATTTTATGATAAAAACAATATTGCAAATCTTATATTTGTTATGCAAGATCTGAATACTGAACTACTATATTAAGTAAACAGTTTCTCCAGCTAGAGCTGTAAATATCAGGGATGATTTCGAGAAGCAGAAAATCGGAAACTACAGTAATTTGCCTACTTTACTTCTAGACAGCATCATTAGCTCAGTGCAAGTTAAGGTCACATGACCTGCTTTCCTTTTGCATTGAATTACAACTTCATATGATAAATATATGAAATAAACATGAAACTCACTCAGATCACAAGTGGTACCCGTAAACCCGGGTGCACAAATACAGAGAAAGGTCTGCAAGAGGATACAGGAACCACTGTTCTGGCAGGGATTCGTGTCGCAAAGGTCTCTGCCTGTAGTGAAGGGAGGTTGCATAGCAAAGTTTCAACTGATAGAAGTGTTAAATAAAATATGCATTATCTCAACAGCTGATATCTATAGGCTGGATCTTCCAAAGATCACTAAATGACTTTTCCTTAATCTCAAGTGCCATTAACGGAGCTATACAGTTGGACTTACATTGTTTTCCAAACTTTGACATAAGTTGAACTGAAAGAATCTTTGACCTCCCTCGAAATAAAACAAACTAAAGATTCTTGTACTTGCGAAGGCGGCAATAATTACTAAGTACGTGAAACTACTTACCAAACATGCAATCGTTGCTTTCAGAATTCTTGTATTGACAGCATTTAACCTTGTTTAATCTCACGAGAAATTAGGGGGTTCAAGGTGTAAATCCAAACTATCAAGACTGGTTGAGCTCTAGACTTGACTAGACTACAATTGACCTCAAATCAGCTTTGACCTCTACCAAATACCAAAAGGATTTTTACATTCCCCAAAGAAGTTTGACCAAATGGATGTTTGCACACTTAATCTTTACAAGCCAAGACCACCAGACTGATTTATATTGTCTACAGAAAAGTAATGTACCATACATACATACATACATACATACATACACACATACATACCCTGTTGGCATGAGTCTCCAGTGAATGGAGATGGACAGACACAGCGTGACTGCTGGTCAGCTGTGAAGAAACCAACGCCTCCATTCTGGCACATAAAGAAACAACAGGCATCTGCAACCATCAAAGCTGTGAGAAAAAAAAGACAGGAAATATATTTGTCAATTACAAATATTTTTCAAATTTGAAGTGCCGGTTATTCTGTTTGGTTTACATCCTACATCATCAGTTCACACCCTGACTGTAAGTTTGCCGTGCGACTGGAACAAAAATGCTGGTCAACTACAACACATTAAAAGAAAGACAGGAGTGAGCTTAGGAATATTACAAAACCACATGCAATGGCCTCAGTGTTACTGTTTCAGAGAGGTAATGAGATGAGAATATTGCTTTGTTCAAAACACTGATAACTCAAAGACATCTGTAGAAAAGAAAACAGCATCAAATTTCAATCTTTTGTATAATTCAGAACAGACTTGTGCAACCAACATGCATGATTTTATCAAACAGGCACATCAGCTATAAAAATTGTATACCCATTCCTTCAGTTCATGTATTACATTGATTTACTTAAGGCTCACTCCGGTGTATGTTATACTCATCATTTTTCCTCATGCAAACTACAATTGTTTGATGTTTTCAGCTCACTGTATCAGTCACAAACACACCCAAGAATATAAGATATCAGCAACTTGTGAAACTGGTTCCTTTGACTTGTTTCAGATCACCAAGGTTACCTATAACTCACTTCGGTGTATATTATTATTGTATCTCTTTACTTTATGTCATAAACACAAAATATGTTTTCTTAGCTCGCATGTATGTCAAGTTTCAAAAAGATATCAGTATGTTAGCTACAATGGATTTGTCCCATCCTGATTCCTTAGTTGTATGTAAGCCAATGTCAGCCAAAAGGTTACTCTGTCGTATAATTACATCATTTCAATTCACCTCAGTAATACCATACACACTGGAATGGACCAAAGCTGAACATTTTTAAATGAGCCTCACAGTTTATTTGAATTATTATTTTTTGAGAGTTTTATTAACTAATCTCATGCAAACGACATGATTTACCAATAGAAATGGTTGAATTTCTTTGCACTATATTCTCTTCTCTGTGATGCTATGTATTTGCAGTAGAGCCATTCATTTAATTTCTTTCTCCAACAAACATAAAGTGACATCATACCTAAAGGGTCAGGAGAGCCTACATTCCGTTTACTTATGTGTCGACCTGTAAAAGACAAAACATTACAACAAAATATGTCAACATAATATTTGCATAAATTGCAACGGTTTATTCAAACTTGACTTTGTCTAAAAAGTAGATCATGATGGTCAAGACAGACAGTGCTCAGACAGGGATTGTACTGGCCGGCTTAACATAAATCTATTATCTATACAGGTCTAACATGAAGCTATGCAGGTCTAACATGAAGCTATCGGTTCAGCGATAATTCACTTTGTGAGGTTAAGTTCCCTATATTTTCACCAAACGCATGTATTTGCTTTTAATTACGGTCTTCCCTGCCTATGGCAAATACTACATGAGTCCTTTGTTTTTGGCCAAAAACAGGCCAGATTGAATATCTGCCCGGGTTGGTAATGCTAGCCATACTGAACGCTCCTTTGCACAAATTCATGAATAGACACACAGTGTACTATTTCAGTGGTCAAGCCAAATTTGTCTTCACACAGGAAAGTAGTGCTGGCCATTAGAGCACTTGCATTTACAATTAAACGGTGGCTGGTCAATTAATTAGGTGCACCCAAGGATGAATCATATTGGCAGTACTTGGGGTAGTTTATGCCATCAAGTAACACATAATAAATACTGCAGTGAATTGAGGAGAACTGTTTTTCTATGGGCAGGCCTGACCAGTCATGTATTTCATTAGTACTATTCATATGCAGTGTTACAATTTTTTTGCCAGCTGATGTCTTTCTTTATTATTTCTTACCTGTGAAGGAGGATGTATCATACAACATGGGAGAGTGATTTTTTGTCGATGTATTATCCTTCTCATCCTTGTCCAGTGCTAAAAACTCAGTGCAGAAAGACCTTTCTGGAGTTCCAAAATTGATTTCTAAATCTCCTAGAAGATTAAAAAAAGTTCAGCAATGTTTAATGAAATTATGTCTTATTTACGACTTCATTAAGATATTACTATTAAAAGCAAACCAACAATGCAGTTTACAGTGAAGTCAACTTGAGAAACAGAATTTCCTATATATTTATCGTATATTATTAGTATAATATTTTTATAAATACGGCAACTTAGGCCACCTGACAATAAGCATGTGATTGTAACATACCATGAACAAAAGAGATATTAAGAAGAGGTTACGGCAAGAAAGGGTAATAAGTGTAAAATTTCAAAGATACTCCCCAAAGTGATCATTGGATGAACACTACACAAGCTCTATACACACATAATATGTCTGATGACTCGGTTTTTCACAACTTCTTACTTTGGTTATACTGACCTGAGAATGTAAACATGACTCAATACAATTAAGGCTCTATGCTATGCTGCAATAATTTGTCATCAACTGACACACCATTCCCTACATATTTACCTGCGATGATCTGTAACCTACACACGTAGCAAACTCTGAATATTCATCAAATTTGGATCCACCGTACTATGATTATTTACAATGATTTGTATTACCCAAGTAAAGATTTCATCTGATTTTGAATCCATCAAACTACGAGTTAGAAAAATCGAAACAAGCAAATAGTAAAAGAAATTACAATGGTTTATATAACCACACTTTATTATTGAAACAATAATATCACATTTAAATGTTTCAACATTAACTTTTTGAAGCTATGTATTTACCAGCTGCACTGTGATGGTGATGAGCGACCAAACCAACATTATTTATGGTACCAAGAGACCAAAATGTGTAAACCTGTTCATCTGTCGGGATCGGTTTATCCAGAGGATCATCTGGTGAAACATGAAGAAAATATCAATGATTATGTGAAGTTGTGCAAACGCTGGTTACTTGTAGAGGGTCAAACAAAAGTGAAGATTCATGCAAATTCCAAAAGCCATCTATACTAGATGTATGATGGTGCAAATTGACTTGCCAATGCCAAGACCATAAGTGTTCTTTCAAACAATATGATAATAATCATCTGTCTGGCTCTGGGCTGTGGTTTGATTTTATCCTTCAAAGATGTGATTTTACCAGTGGTTAAGGTCAGATTCCGTTGAAACTTCAAGGGATCTGAAGTCTACTAAGCGTGGAGAAAATATCCCTTACAACATGCATCTATTAACCTTTACTGTGTATTGTTGGTGAATGAATGGAAATAATTCATAACATGTGGTTACACAATACAGATCTGATGTTTGCTGTTTCACTGTAGCAATCCTGGAAGTTTCTGATAACGCTGTATAGATCAACAATTTTGTGGTTACCAAAGACAGTGTTTGCAATTTGACAATTCAAACTTGGCAACAAGCATCTCTTCTAGTGCAGCTATCTATGTATTACATAGTATTCAAATCTAATGTATCAGCCTAAGTACTGTACACTACCATACTGTACACACTTTCACCTGTGAGCTGGTAGGCGGAAAGTGTTTATTTTTAGACAATGAACTATATGATTTGATCGAAACTTTCTAATGGAATTGTTCAATTCATTATTTTTTAAAAAGACAGCTGCCTCTACCACTGTCATACAGTCAATCCCCTTTTGCTGTGTTGCTGTTGCAAATTCTAAAATATAATAGCTAGTCGATCCTTACTGGTAATCTTTCAGCGTTCATGTCTCCTGAACTTGAGTTTGAGGTTCCATTAACCTACTAACACCTCAATTCCTTCTGGTCCCCAAAAAGTGACAAACAAAAGTGTGAACCCTGTACATAATACCTGTTTTTTTTACAGTTCAAGCCTTTTATATAATACCTGTATTTCCAGAATTAAAAACCACTTACAAACACAGTACATCGTTTTTCATAGAGTAAACATATGCACGGTACGTGAAACTTCATTTATTTGTAAATGAGTGTTCTCACCAGATTTCAGAGGGCGCTCTACTGTAATCGTTGTAACGCCATGCCTGATCACTGCTCCAACCAAGTGAACGTCATTGCTGCCCTCCGAAGAAAACGTATCTGGACATGCTCCGAAACCGCTGTTGACGACGCACTAGAAAGAAGAAGTATATCAGCACTAGAAGTGATATACATGAATAACTAATAAATTGAATGAAAAATGTACTTAGAATTAACACGTGAGTTCATTTTGTATCAATGGTTAAGGACGTACCTCCAAATAGCTTGTTTTCTTGGAGTGTAAAATAGACGTTGATTTTTTTTACAGCAGGAATTGGCAATCTTTGACTGAGCTGAAGCAACATAATGGAATATGTTACCAAAACTAAATTGAGAAGAATTCTGTTGTCCTTTCTCTTAATGTGAAGCCACATTCAAAGCAGAATTCTGTCGTCTCTCCATTTAATGTGAAGCCACATGCTAAGCAGAATTCTGTTGTCCCTCCTCACTGACCGCATGCTACGCTGACCATCCATATTGACATTACCTGTGTATTGGCACTCATATGATAGTCCTCAGCTTCGGGTTCATTGGTACTAGGATCAATCCACACGACTGTTACATCTGATCCAACCATCTGAGTCCTCGTTTCTGATCCGCTGATCCCAAAAGCCATGTACTCATTCGAAGCAACCCTCCCGCTCAACTCCAATGTGATCTGGTTGTTGGGTTTATCAAGTTGCCATGACACTTGGTACATGTCACCAAGCAAGACTTCACAACGTTTGGTCTAAGAAAAGACAAAATTACGTCATGTCCTTTACAGCAGCTGCATGGTTGCATCTTTTACTTTTGCTGTGGACTCTCTCTTTCTCCTCAAATACTTTACACGCAAACTGTACCGAGCAACTTACTGAAACTTTGGATTTCCCCCAGCTGTCTGTTAATGGTCTATGTTTTTATTTATGTATTTACTTTTTAAGCAATGTCTAAAACTTTCAGAGTTTAATGTACCCAAAACATCTTCAATATTTTGCCACAATTTCTAGGAACCTTACATTAATTTTGTGATAACTTGTCCATACTGTTCATTTGTGACAAAATGTGAGACAATATGTTGCATATTGCATGTTTGCTGTTGTTTGCTCCAACTGTAAGATTTTTATATTTATTTGTTTCATCACATTTTACAATGTGAAAGGTAAATGAGACAATGTGACATGTAAAGATCAGAAAGTTCTCTCTACCTTGCTTTGTGGTGGAAGTTCAAGGTAAGTAGCAGTTTTGTATAGTGGAGAAATAGTCTAAATTGACAGTAATATGCAGGTAAACAGTTACCTTTGTGACATCTGGCATACATTGGGAAGAAAGTTCTTCTTAATATGAACGGAACTGTGAAGGTGTAACATTCAAATTTAAGCCCTATTTTGATAGGAAATGGTGTAAATTTCAAGGTAAAAAATCAGCTTAACTTAAAGTTACCATTTAGAACTCTGATATGTATTGTCACGAGTATGCTTGACACAAGTCTAACAACTATCGTGCAGCTGTATAAATTTACGCATAAATATTCTTTTATTTTCAGTTTTGCTCACGAAGTTCGCATTAGCAACATTCAATATTCTAGTTTGCTTTGTTTAATTCACTGATTGCTTCACGGGCATCAATTGAATTTGTGTAAGTTTTTGTTTATATTACTTGCATAAAATGCAGGTAAAGGATCAGTATGAATAGGCCGGGTGAGCAGGTCAGGGCGTGATATTCGTATTTTGTACTACTTGGTGCACGTTGTGTTGGGTGCACCACATTAGTTAATCGTTGCAGTTGGACGCGATGCGACGTTAGCCCGCAGTATTTCACTAGTAGGATCGTTGGCTTTACTTTGCAGTAGAGGAACGCAAATAGTTAGTCGTATTCTTTTTCCTTATTTGAGTAAAGTGAGGCCGCAATATGTTGAAAGATTGAAAAGACTGATAAAGATATATTTATGAGAGGTTTGATTGTATCGAATGTCTGTACTGGGAGGGTTTATTGTAAATAGGTGATGAGTGATAAAAAGGTGTAAAATATATGGGATCATACAGCGAGATCAATGCATGTTTGATATGTTTTCTATTGCCGAAGTAATTCATGTCTGT
This sequence comes from Apostichopus japonicus, assembly GCF_037975245.1. Lineage (NCBI taxonomy): Eukaryota > Metazoa > Echinodermata > Holothuroidea > Aspidochirotida > Stichopodidae > Apostichopus > Apostichopus japonicus. The sequence continues at coordinate 21,285,558 of NC_092563.1, read as the reverse complement.
GTGAAATATTTGTTTATACAATGCATACATTTTACGTTTGTTTCAGGGTTTTTGCCCCTGGTTACGGGGATTTTAATAAAGCTACTCATATTAAGGACACGCACCACTAAAGTCTTGATATTTTCCAGTTGAATCGTTTCACCTTACCCGTGACCTTACTCTTGACAGAATGGTGCAACATTTCAAGGTAAGAAAGAAGCAGTTAATCATAACCCATTTAGATTTCGGTATTAAGCAGGACATAAAGTTCCATATAAAGGTAATCTAAGGTTAATCTGAAGTTACCTCTGTGGCATCTGATACGTGGGTAGGAATGACGGTGTTACACTTAAGTTCATAAGCAGTTCTAAAGTTACCTCTGTGGCAACTGATACATTGGTAGCAACGAAGGTAAAAAATTTGAGTTCATAAGCACTTTAAAAGTTACCTCTGTGACATCTGATACATTGGTAGGAATGACTGTGTTACACTTAAGTTCATAAGCACTTCTAAAGTTACCTATGTGGCATCTGATATATTGATAGGAATGACAGTGTTACATTTGAATTCATAAGCACTTTAAAAGTTACCTCTGTTGCATCTGATACGTTGGTAGGAATGACGGTGTTACATTTAAGTTCACAAGCATATTAAAAGTTACCTCTGTAGCATTTGGAAAGTAGGGAGGTAAGTTCTCCCTATCTTGATCTGTAATGGTAATGACGTTAACGTTTTTACCAACTTCTGGCTGAACCCAGACACCAATGAAATCAATTTCAAAGACTGTTAAATCATCAGGTAATGTCATGGTAAGGTTAACACCTGGCTTGAATGAAAGTTTTGAATCTCTGAAAAGAAAGATGAGTTAATATGTCAATTACAACAGAGGAAAACATTTAAAAATAAACAATTAGGTCTGTAGAGTCTTGGGGTAAGTTAATAATGAAAACAACCATTTGAACTCAAATTTTATCTCACCAATATTCTCCTGCCCTCCTTGAGACCACAAAGGAACGACTTCACCCAGTGATCCACATCCCTGCTAGAAAAATATCCAAAGGAAAGGCGCTCCTTTGTGACGGTTATATGCAGCCTAAATGTGAAATTAATTTGAATTCTCTTACTTACTCATCTTTATTCAACAGCTCTATCTTCCATTCAGTTGACTCTGGACTTCCATTACCTGCATAAATTGAGAATCCTGTAAGAATAATGCAAAAAAAAAAAAAATGCTACAATCATTCTGTTTTAACATGATCAAAACATTCCCTACTTAACCAGACGTGCCAGAAGAAAGGGTTCATTTTGAGGGGACAGAAACTTCAAACACAGTGGGACATGTGACTTTGAATTAAGGAAGCAAACCACAACATCACCTCTAAATGACGCCTGACAACTGAACCCTCTGTGCATTCTGTAATAGTACAAATTCAGAGATTGTCTTTAACCATAATAATTCTATGTAATTACAATTTTTTAAATTATTTATTTTGCAACAAAAGGGCATTTTCTAATTAAAGATTTCATAAGTTCTCCATGAAAGGTCACTTTTGAATCTAAAAAAAATAAAACAAAATAGTATCTTTTCCTTTTTTTTTGGGGGGGGGGATGGGGGTATTTTTCCCTTCTAATTTATGAAAAAGTACATTTTTTTCTCCAAAATGGGGCAAGTTCTAGTTAGGTTGTAAATTTCAAAATCAGAATAAGACGTATGATGTGAGCAGTATTCAAACACTGTACCTCAAGTCAGGCCCACCGTCGCTCGTTGTGGTTACACAAGAGAGAGATCAAATTAATATATCCTTTTGAAAAGATGAATTAGCCACACCTAGATAAAAAACCATGCAATCATGAAGCATAAACATTCTAAGTATACAATACTTGCAGGGTAATCGTAGTGATTGAATAGGTGTCTTAATGTGGAGTTTTTTTTTTTTTACATACACATTTTGTTGCATACATCTTTATTTAGGTGTACAAACCTGACTTCCAATGATCATAGACAACACCGATGAAGGTGACTTGTTTGATGTTTTCGATGACTACATTATCCACATGAAACTTGTAACCAAGCTTTGTGAAGGAAAAGTCTCCAAGCTCTCGTCTATCTGGAGGCTTGAACTGGCAGGAGAAATTAACATACCCATAATGCACCTGCAAGAAACATGCATCCTGATCAACAGTTTATTGATAGCTATTCAAGTACATTCAGTTCGCATTCGCATGCTTTGACGATCAAACACCACAATCTTCATTACCTCAAATGTGCGAGGCATAAATATATATATATGAGAAGCCCAACCGGATACAGTATAAGATTGTCTTGGATGGCTTTGGCTCTAAGAATAACGCAGAGAAGGCTACAGCCAGGATGTATAGAATGTAATCTTTTGCACTTTGCAGTTTACAAAAGACACTAATCTTTCTTACAATAGACATTGCTGGTCTGCACTGATAAATCTCTTTTGTTTGATATTGATTTCTGCATTGCTGCAGCAGATTTTGCAGGGAAAAATATTTGTGTCCTGTAAACATCAAAGTCTGCAAGAGGTGCAGCCCTCCCCACCCCCTCCCCATCACCACCCCTTTACCCTGGCCTGGCTATGGGCCTATGTTACACAATGGGTTATTGCATACTGAACTGGTGCTTATAAGCAAACTTGGTCTTTAAGAGTTAAGACAATACTATCAACCTCTGTTGATGATAAATACCAGCCTCAATGTCCCCATGTCACAACAAAAAGCCAATTTCTTTTGTCAATTTCCTGAACACTCTACATGAACCATACAAAGCAATCATCGTGAATAAATTTGGCAAAAATTCATTCATACAGGTTAAGATGGGTTTTAAAATCAGTTTGTATATATGTTCAACAACAGCCAGAACTATTAACATTTTACCTTACATTGCAAAACACCCAATATGATGATGCACTACTAAAAATTTGAACAAGTTGGTCAACATTCATGCAACATTACCTTCAACCTGAACCCCCCCCCCCCAAAAAAAAAAAAATCCCACCTACAATGGCCACACAACCCAATGATCATAACTAAATCAAACTACAGGTTGAACAATATCCATGACAGACCGCAGTACAAGAAGAACTCACATCTTTTACATTACAAACATACAGAAAATTGAAAAGATACGTAACAGTTTATATTTACAATTTATGTTGGACAAACAGATTTATAGATGCCTTTGGACAAATGCCAACTTCAGGATTGGACTTGGAATTCAAGTAATGTAAGGTTTCACGGGCTAGTGATCATCCTTTTTATGATGCCATAATCTAGTACTCTTGTTGTGTACACACAGGCATTGAACCAAACTAACCCTCAAAGTCACTATTCATCTTCAGTTCTTTCATATTTTGTGAAAGATTCCCTTTGAGGCCATTACTAGGTGCTGTATGCTACCTTTTCATATTTAATGCTTTGTTAAACTTTTCAGATGGGCACTGGGTTTGAATCAAATAGCGTGAGTGAATTCAGGCAATCATACATTGATTCAAGAACTGTATAATAATGCGCATAGTAGTTGAGTTGGTGTAAATAAATAAACACAAAATAGGCAGACAACTTGGTATGCTAGTCGTTATACTAAGGGGGCACTGCCAAACCACGATTTATATGTTAAAAGTTTAACAACAAGTCTACGGTAGCTGGATAAAAAACACTGGCTCTGTGTGCAAATTATGTTGATGTTGGCCCCCTTTCACAGTTAAACAAACTGGTAATTGATCAATACCAACATTTGAAGTTTCCAATGGATTTTAATGACATCATATTTTACATTTATGGTAATAATAATGCCAAAGTTTTTTATGTTTTTATTCAGAAATAACTAAATGTATTACATGCCTCATGCATAACATCCCAGATGGCTATCCAAGAAAAGTTTGCAATCTCCTGTCCGGATGGAAGAACCAACAGCACATCATGTTGAAAGTACATGCCTAAGCTTTCTGTTCTGTATAAAGTAAACACAGACAAACATTTTAAGAGGTCAGGATTACATAGATGAAGAAGGGGGAGGGGGGGGGGTAAAAAAATGGTTTCAGGTCGATTGTGGTGTAATATTACAAAATTTGTAAGAATCAGTATTGTCCCCAAATGTGCTAGCAAGTCAAAAAATGGTCACTGATGCTCAGATTTCAACAGACACAGCATCGTTACAAACTGAGGATGTTGCGTCTGGGACGCTTTTTTAGCCAGTGATGAAAAACCTGCGGATGCAAGCTTTTTTGGGGGTGGGGGAGAGCAAGAAACCCCAAGTACACACTCACAACTAGGCCTATGCAAATTATAACAAACAATTTTTGGAATAAATATCTTTCTTTTCTTATTTCTTTCTTTCTTTTAAAAATCACACAACTATTCAAAGAACCAAATTTCCCCAATCCTTTGTACAGATGATTGACTTTTTTTGCAAACAACTTAATCAGCAATGTACAATCAACCGCAGAGTAGAGAGAATTATAACAATACTCCCATTACAGAGATTTTCATGCTGCAAATAGAAAACGATGCCTTTCCAAATTTGAAAATCCGTCCCTTAGTAAGACTGCCATTCATTTTTCGCCACTGACCACTTCTGCACCTTTCAAGGTTATTGGTCTGGAACATTAGCCTGTGTGTTATGCAATCAATTCGCCAAGCCTAGCAAAAGGAACGAGCATGGAAAAGTCATTTCCTCAGCTCAAATTCCCACGATCTACTGCGAGCCTATTCAAATGCCCGAGGCAGGTAAACTGTTAGGGCAGTGGTATTAAAGGGCGCATTTTCAAATGGTGCATTCACACCACAGTAATTTCTTCATCGCAAACTAAATTTTTGCGGTCCCATTCCCCACATGCTTCTGTCAAATAGTTTGTGAGTGTAAACTATATACTTCGTCAAAAGTATAGCCATTATAGCATTACAGCCTTACAGCAATGTGCACTGCATGATGCCTAGGCTAGCATATATGGTAACTAATCTACGGCAATCTTTCCCGCTTCAGAATTTGACAGTAAGTTTATTGTTGTAAACTATTTACAGCTTTTTTCGTTTTTTTTTCGTGCACATTAAAGACCTATCACTACAGGCTTCCATTTTGCAAAAGCCAATGTTTTTTCCGGGGGCATTATAACTAAGGGTTGTGCATTCCTGTAGTGGTATTTGGAAGTGCATGTTTTCATAGAGGAATGTAGGGACGTAAGTTTTTCCAAACGGAGGCAAACATTTTGAAGACCTTTTAAGATCCTGGTAACAATACTGAGGATATTAAACTTGCAGCCTCCTTGGTTCATGGCTGACACATTTACGGACTGTCTAATTGAACCAAGGCGGCTTTATTGTCTGGGAAACGTCGGAAAAATAGAGCCTCCAGGAAAGAATTTTTGGTAACTTCTAGCAACTTTAAGAAGGCTACACTATTTGGGGCAATACTGATGACCTTAAATGGCATCTACATCTTTCTCATTTGAATATATGTATCCAAGGATGTATGGTTACCAGTTAAATGGTATATATACTTTATCAAAAACCATACAGAATGTTAGTATTATCAGATGTGTATAATCAAAAATGGGGGCTTTGTAAGAAGCAATCTGCACAACTAAAGCTGACTTCTTCATTCAATGTTAATGATCTATCAGAAGACATGTCTGGTCATGTGTAATATAACATACAAAGCTACATGTATAGTACATGCTTTGATGATATATAGTGAGCTGGATTATATGGGGATCAGAATACCTTAACTCATTGACTTCCGAAGATACGTATGTGTGTTAACAAGGTGTGGCATGTTTGACCTGACATGACCTCAAAAGACCTTTCAATTTCACTAAGTACATCTACTTTATATCAGACATCTACATAAACATAGTAT
>NC_092563.1:21232198-21274698 GCF_037975245.1 Apostichopus japonicus | reverse complement strand
TGGTTTAACGACAGATAGCTCAATAACAATAATGAATATTGACATGAAATATGGATCCAAAGGTGTCATTTTCACTGAGACTTTAGTGCAGTCAGCCGGAAGGGTTGAAATTTAAATTTGGCAAACAAGTACTGAGACTATCAATCTTTCAGGGATCCATATAAGCATGTTCTCTAGAACATATATCAACCATTCTGCCAGTTAAAAACTTTTCCAGTTGAAAATTGAGAATTAATTTTACTCACTTTGGGCTTGAAAAGTTTGTTCGACTGAAAATTTTCCTAATCTCATGACGACATGTCCCGTCATGTAAGGAGCACTATTGCTCTCGCTGATTCCTCCTAACATATATACACGTACGTACACATTCGACAAGTGTACATATATACTACACAAAATATTGATAACAAGTCAGTGCGACATCAACTCTAAATTTCCTGTGGAATGGCAGATCTAGAACCACATGCTGCAACCTGCAGTGAAATTGGGCTAGACTTAATTAAAGTGCACTTTCTCATATTCGAATCAGAGGGTGAAAGCGATGATCATGCCCATAAAGTTGAACAGGACGTTGAGGGTGGACATGAGGTGTCACTGTAAGGCACAGAACGGTACCAGTTCCAGCCTGTTAAACGAGCCAAAATTGAAGCTCCAAAACAGATCGATGAAGAAAACCGTTCGGAAAGATTGCAAGGAACATACAACATGGTAAGAATTTTGTAACAAAGAAAAATATTTAAAAAATCCAGTCCACTCTGTGCATGTGTCGTTTGAATTTACGGAACTGGCTAAACCGTATTGTGCATTGCGTTACCGTGACTTACAACCATAGAATCCTTACAACCCATATGTACAATGTGTTGGCGATGTATTGTACTATCCTGGTGCTGCAAATGAGATTACATCATACATGTACAGTATGCTACGTAGTACTATACTACTAGTAGGGTTGGTTGAAGACTGAAAGTTTGGCTCGGGGTGAAAGCTGCATAATGCAGCCATGTTAGGTAGGCATGTGTCATTTTATACTCATTATAAGTCTAGTACTTAGTCCTGGAGTTTTGCAAATCAATTGTCTGAAAGGCTGTAAAGAATGTTTCATGAAACATGGAAGGTATAAATTCACTAAAAATGTAACCATAACTGTACATTGTATCGCTGCTTGTTATTGTGGACATCATGGGCCCACATTTACTAGCAGGACACATCAGGGTTGTGCTACCATCATGCACAGTTTATAGGATCAGAAGTGAGTTTCCAGCCAATGGTCAGTATACTGGATTCAAGGTGCCAGGAGAAAACTCAATTAGGAAGCCTTGGTTCAGAAAAACCTACAGAAACAACTTTTCTACTCTACGATTATGTTGGATCATTAATCCGACCGGGTTCCCTCAGTGATGGTATATTGAAATTCAAGATTTAATAAGGACGAAATGGTCATGTTCCAGACCCAACATCAACAATGAAACGAAGAGGCATGTATTGAAGCATTTGGACACATGTATTGGCTGTGATGTCATGTAATATGTGCGTAAGTGAACGGGGATTGACCTTTTTAGGAGCATTTACCTCCCAGACATGTTTGCCTGGTTCTTTTTGTCTGGAAGCCAAAATATCCATATCTCCAATGATATTTGACAGAAAGTCATTATAAAGATCAATGGAGGCAGCGGAACTCTTGAATGTTTAGACTTTGTTTCTTCAGCAGCAGGTGGTTTGTTTTACAATCTTTCTTCAGAAACTCAGCCCTCAACCCTGTAAATGGTCTCCGATTGTTTGAATGTGTGTGATGCTGTGTTTCACGTTGCGCGTCAGTGTTGTGCGTGTGGTCGTGAATGGGTAACATTGTTGCATTTGAGTTTCGTGCAGTGTTTCTTGGTTTAAATTACCCTCTATTCTATTTACTTTAACATTGATGGCGATGGACATGTATATCTTTTGTAGGCTTAAAGCCAAAATTTCATGTAAGTTCAAACCTCCTTTGATGTCACAAATTACATCAGTGTAATTTAAGAATGATATTGTCTATGGATAGTACAGTTTTAGTTTTATGTCATATAATATATATATATGTCATATATAATGCAAGGAAAAAATAGTGGTGTTAGTATTTTGAATATGCTTTAACCTGTGTTTATGGATATTTGCAGTGTTCCATGATTATTGATTTTGTTTAAGGTTATACATTGTAGCTCATTGATGATTGTCATTATTGTGCATTAATGAATCCGTATTGCACATATGACTGCAACCGCTGATTGTTGTTGATGTTGGTTTAGTCACGGGCTTGTTCAGAATGACTGTCTAGAATTGATGTTGAATAAACTTTGTTTGATTTATGATTTAAGATTTGAACTACGTTGTGTGAATTTTTGACTCAATGACTGTGAGGTTTTAAACACCCTTTGGAATATAATCATTTTAACTACTTATTTTGACCTATCGCTATCATCCCCACTACCTCCCGAACAAAAATATTGTTTTCCTGAAATACGAATAAGAAATATTTTTGCCATAACTGACCCAGCATATTCCAGAAATTAATTGGCGCACTGAGATTTTCCACAAGATGTAACCCATCCTTTCTGAAGCTAACCTTATAGCTTATTACTACACAATAGGGCAATGAAGGAGGTGTTAATTTAGATGATACAGCAAAATGTATTCGTCTATTGCGGTATCAGTGTAGTAACGCTAATACTGGTACTACTAGTACTAGTGCTCGGCCGGGCTTCCTCCAAAGGATCGCCATTTGCCCCACTGGAGGTTTCGTGTTAAAATTTGGCTGAATTTGGCCGAATTTTCCATATAAAACTTAATTGGCCGATTTGGCCATAAAAAAATCAATGATTTGGCCTTAAACCTTTGGTTGCATCTGGCAGCCCTGAATATGACGTCATCGTTGTGTTATTTGAAATCTCATTTTTCAGAGGTCTGTTTTCGGATGCAAATATTAAAACGTTAATTTCTAATTAGTCCTTAAGGATTTAAAGGTGATGAGAATAGTTTTGAACATAGATTTTCTCATTGATTCAGAGGAAATTACTCTCGTTAAGTTGGATTTTACATGTCATGGCCTGATTAAATAACGATCCTGTATATTAGTCCTCCGCGTGACCTTAGATTTGGTAAAAAAAAATCCTAGTTGTCATATAGGGCCTAAGTTGGATATTTGTATTTGTATATTTATTTGTTTCATCACAATTTACAGTGTGACGGGAAGTCTCCTATAAAGCCTGCAAGGCTTAACAAATTAGGAGACCCCCCAAAAAGAAAAAAAGAAAGAAAAACTTAAGAATAGATAAAGAAATGTTAATAGTAGCATCTACGATGATGAGATGATCGTATTGACACTAATTGAAATTAATAATGTTAATAAACAATCCTAACAATCTTTATAATGATCTTAATCACAAACACACACCAGAATAAATCCATCAATAGTGAGAAATAATTAGTTTGGAGATTCCTTTTGAATACAGAGTAAGAAGGCTTATTCTTAACATTATCCTGGAGATTATTCCACGTTTTTATAGCACGAATACGAGGGCTAAAAGAACTTCGTTGGGATAAAACATGTGCGTTATTACAATGGCGTGTTTGATGGTTGTGGATTAGTCTATTACTATATATAAAATCTTTTAAAGCCTCGGGTAGCAATCCATTCCATGCTTTATATGCAAATGTTGCAAGCTGGACTCTTATAATATCATTTAGCTTTAATAAATTTAATCTTGTTAGGCCTAACAAGTAACAGTCAGAGGTCCCTTACTCCTTAGAGTTAGACATTAAATTTAGACTAGAGTTCATAAGTTTATACTTACTAGAACACAGGAATACAAGTATGCCACTAACTGATAGAACGTATTTCACATCCATTCTTCATATGTCCCTCAAACCTTCATGGAAACATTGAAAAGGTAAGGGTGCGTTACTGTAAATATTACAATATCAGCGATCCAACACGATTTCCCAGCAACACAATGAGAAGGTAACTGCAATTTATCCTAAATTGTGTGTGCGTAGGACTACAAATAGATTTGGTCTGGGAACAATTAGCTTATAAACTGTACATGTTCGATCAACCGTTCTGCAAACACGTCAAGAGAGTTTCAATATTACGGTGGCTTGCTTAAGCCATTTACTGTAGTTCATTAATTATGATATCAATTTTACGCAAAGCTTGCTGTTTCTTCCTATAATACTTATCGTCTTTGAATTTACACGAGTATTTTGAGAATTATGACATTCATCGCGAGATGAAATCATTTTGGTACATTTAAGAAGTGTTTCGAGACCTTGTTGTATGCGAACCATGTAGTGTCTAGCATAATGCCTACAGTGGCGTCCTTACATTTTTGAATATAGACTGAGATCTATGATCAGGCGGGCAGCGCTAGCTCCAGAGGTGAGCTCCAGCTCAGTGCATTGAATTATTCATATCTTGCACGGGGGTTAACGCTTATTATTTTGTTTTTTCTCGACCTGAGGGTAGTCTGTGGCTCCGCCTATTTTCTATAAGACCCCGCCTTTTCTCCAGCTGAGGGTAGCGTGAATGTCGATCAAATCACATTGTCGATGTCCCATTGGCTTATATATATATATATATATATATATATATATATATATATATATATATATATATATATATATATATATAAGTAACGCCTTAGCAATACATATTTATATTACCCGACTATCGATGATATACTGTTTGGCCCGCGAAGCTCGAACGTAACTTGTACTCAAAGTTGTGGGAAGCACCCCAGGGAGCAAGTTGATATGGTATACTTCAATGTGCCAGTAGTGATTAGATTGAAGTTACCACCTACTTTAAGTACTTGAGGTGAAGTTTGTATACTGTACAGTACGCTGACATATGTATCGTTACGTAGCAGGGATGTTAGGGGTATTTACAGTGCTAAGGGTTTTGTTGGAAAAGAACAAATGAAAACGCCAGAGAAAAGAGAGCTCCACTGGAGTTAAAAGTCTAGTAACTTATTTATTGACAATAAACCATGCGAGAAAGACTGTCTACACTATGATATACTTTTACTTAACTTTCTACAGACTAGCTACCTTCATGGACAAGATATAAGGGCTAAATTCTCTCGGGGTGAGGGGACCTATCTAATCTCCTCTGATAAGAACCTCTATCACTTTACTAGCAGATTCTCACTCTGAGTTGATCAGAGGGGTTACCGAACGAACTCTTCCTGAATATCACACTCAAATCGATCACAAAATATTACATCATCGATCGATATTATATCGATATTATATCATCGATCACAAAATATTACTAAGTAAATTATCTTTTTATGGTATCAGAGGAACAACCCTAAATTGGCTAGATAGTTATCTTTCAAATAGATACCAGTACACTGTATATAAAAATTCTAAATCTGAACTTGCTAAAATCGCTCGCGGAGTTCCTCAGGGTTCTATACTAGGTCCATTACTATTTATAATTTATGTCAATGATATCGTTAATGTCTCCGATATTGCTAAAACAATATTATTTGCCGACGACACAAATATTTTCTTCGATTCCCAAAATCTACTCTCATCACATAAAACTGTTTCTACTGAACTAACTAAATTTTCCAGCTGGTTTGCAGCAAACAAATTATCTCTTAATATAGAAAAAACTAATTATATGGTGTTTAATGCTAGTCACTCATTCAGATGGGATCACAATATTACCATGAATGATAAAATTATTAATCGGGTTAACACTACTAAGTTCTTGGGTGTACACATAGACAATAAACTTTCGTGGCGTGATCATATATCAGCAGTCTGTAACAGAGTGGCTAGAAATACTGGTATTATATGCAAATTAAAACATTATTTACCTCCAAATATACTCAGAACACTCTATGTAACTCTGATTTTACCCCAATTAACTTATTGCACGACTATTTGGTCAGGAACCTATTCTACAAATCTTAATCACCTATGTGTCCTCCAGAAGAGAGTTATCCGCCATATTTCACATGCTGCACCACGTGATCATACTAGCCCATTATTCAAAAGATTAAATTTATTAAAACTAAATGATATTATAAGAGTCCAGCTTGCAACATTTGCATATAAAGCATGGAATGGACTGCTACCCGAGGCTTTTAAAGATTTTATATATAGTAATAGACTAATCCACAACCATCAAACACGCCATTGTAATAACGCACATGTTTTATCCCAACGAAGTACTTTAAGTTCTTTTAACCCTCGTATTCGTGCTATAAAAACGTGGAATAATCTCCAGGATAATGTTAAGAATAAGCCTTCTTACTCTGTATTCAAAAGGAATCTCCAAACTGTAATTATTTCTCACTATTGATGGATTTATTCTTGTGTGTGTTTGCGATTAAGATCATTATAAAGATTGTTAGGATTGTTTATTAACATAACTAATTTCAATTAGTGTCAATTCGATTATTTCATCATTGTAGATGCTACTATTAACTTTTCTTTTTCTATTCTTAAGTTTTTCTTTCTTTTTTTCTTTTTGGGGAGTCTCCTACTTTGTTAAGCCTTGCAGGCTTTATAGGAGACTTCCCGTCACACTGTAAATTGTGATGAAACAAATATACAAATCACAAAATAGGACTGGGGCAAGTTGAAGTTAATTGCATGGGTGATTGTTATATTATTACATAACAGTATGTACACGCTTTGTATGTATGTGTTAGATACTTGTGCATGTGTGTGTGTGCGTGTGTGTGTATGTGACGCCCTGGGCTCGTAAACACGATAACTCAACAATGGCATGTTGGATTGGAGTCATACTTAGTACATAGATGGTCCATAATGAGGTCACAGGGTCAAACGTAAAAATCTTCAAATGTTAATAACTCCGCAACCAAAACTCAGAATTTATTCATACTTGGTTTTAATGTGTTGGTAGATATTGGGTGCATGGTAACATATGTTCAAGTTGATATTATGCATATTTATTATGGGGCGGGGCTTAAGTTTATTTTCACTAAAATAGCTTGTAAACACGGTAACTGAACAATGACAAATTTGATTGAAGTCATACTTGAAACAAATATGCGCCATAGTGAGTAGTAGAACCCTATCGATTTTGGTGCTCATGTCATGAATAATAATGAGGTCACGGGGTCAAACGTAAAAATCTTCAAATGCTAATAACTCCGCAACCAAACGTTAGAATTTATTTATACTTGGTATTAGTATGTTGGTAGATAGCGGGTACATGGTGATATGTGTTTAAGTTGAAATTATGCATATTTATTATGGGGCGGGGCTTAAGTTGATTTTCACTAAAATAGCTTGTAAACACGGTAACTGAACTACTACAAGTTGGATTGAAGTCATACTTGGTACATAGATGCCCCATAGTGAGTAGATGAACCCTATTGATTTGGTGCTCATCTTATGAATAATAATGAGGTCACGGGTCAAACGTGAAAATGTCCAAATGCTAATAACTCCGCAACCGAAAGTCAGAATTTATTCATACTTGGTATTAATGTGTTGGTAGATAGTGGGTACATGGTAACATATGTTCAAGTTGATATTATGCATATTTATAAGGGGGCTTGGCTTAAATTCATTTTCACAAAATAGCTTTTAAACACAGTAACTGAACAACGACAAGTTGGATTGAAGTCATACTTGATACATATATGTGCCATAGTGAGTAGATGGGCCCTTTTGATTTTGGGTGCTCATCTTGAGAATATTAATGAGGTCACAGGGTCAAATGTAAACATTTTCAGAATTGAATCATACTTTGTGTGAAGACGTTGGTAGATAGCGGGTACATGATAATGTATGTTCACTGTGATATTATGCACATTTATTAGGGGGCAGGGCTTGAGTTGATTTTTGCTAAAAATAGCTTGTAAACGTATGGTAAGTTAACATATTTAGTAGGTAGGTCCACAGTCAGTGAAAGCACCTTGCTGTTCAATTTAATTAACAATGACGAATGCTGGGGATTATGATCTCAATTGGCAAGGAATAAGCCCACTGGCTTTCTGGTTACTATTTAAATCTTGTTTCTCAATTTACAGGACTGTTTTGTATAGAACTGTTTGTACAGAATAGTTTGTGTACAGCAATAAAAGAGGACTAATTGGAGCTCTGACCATGTTATTTAGTATTTATTTACTAAGGACCTTGTGTCACATAATGGGTTTGCTACTTTTCATATATATATATATATATATATATATATATATATATATATATATATATATATATATATATATATATATATATATATAAAAGAAAGACAGTGAGATGTTTAGTTAGGTAAGGCACAGTTCTATTTCATGGACATTGCCATGATTTACTTAACTGTTACTTTAATCAGATTTCTTCACTGTAGTTTTACACACACACACACACGTTTGTGTTTCATTCAGACCGAGGACCCCATTGTATTTTCCATTGTTCCAATCCACGTACCCTAAACTTAACAATACCCCATACAATAGAATTCTTCCGAGGACGTGGTGATTCTTTAGAAATCACAACCGAGGACCTGAAATTCTTTTGTTCAAGTCCTCGGTCGGATAGAAAAACAAACGCACACACGCACACAAAAGGAGTAAACTTGCACCTTTAGATATCATAGGAAGAAATTTGCCTATACACCTTTCATGTTTTCAGGATTTTCTGTGTGAGAGGAGGCAATTTTTTTGAAAGCTGACCTTGATCAGCAAGTTTGTATGACATGTCTATCATACAGGACACAGGACAGTGTCTTAAGTCATCATGTGGAACAGTTACAAAAATGATGACCCCTAACGGAACCAGTGGTGGACCTTTTTTTACAGTTTTCTTTTTATCTGCAATTTAAAAGTACTAAAGGGAAAAACAACTTAATATATCACAAAGAAATAAAAGAGGATATTAACTTAAATATTAAATGCTCGAAGTTTTACATTTTCCCAAATCCAGGGGAACAAAGAATAGCTTCAACCATAAGAATTGAATGTGGTCGATATCATGTACCCCAAGTGGGAGACACAGTTCAAGGCAACATGTGTGTGCTGTTGGATATGCCTTCTGATGCAGTGAATGTCATTACCCTTGGTGAATCCAGTGAGGGGAATTGCATCAGCACCAGTACAGAAGCGAAGCATGTGATGCAATCAGAGCATGTGACATGCTTCCACCGTCATGGACAACATATCTACCACATTGTCCAGCTGTGTAAGGAATAAACATTTGAATTATGATGAAATATGTAAAAAAAAAAAATCTGCTTGAATGCCTTAGTGGTTTAATGAAAATACAAAAGCAGTCAATGATAATTAAAACCAGAATAAAAACATTTCATGGTTACTTGCTGCTGCTCATTGATTTGATTAAGAGGGAACAATTCAAGTATGTAATGCTGAAGTATTCCCTTAAGTAAAGTGTAAAAATTGTTGTTACCATAATGCTAGCCAGGGCCCTTCATAAATAGGCATGAACCATTTGTAGCACACATCAGCATGCCTCTGCTATCTACAAATATCACTTATCCTATTTTGAAGATCAAACATATGATTTTCACATAAGTAATTGCAATTTGATATATAATCCCTCACCCAGTAAACTCATCATTAGTCATGACATGAGCACCAAAATCAATTAGGTTCACCTACTCACTAAAAATGGTAATGATCAATAATTGTCTTGTAAAGTTATTAACCATACAAACTTCTAACTTCAATAATGCAAGGCCACTCCACCTCATAATTATGCATGTTATCAATTGCAATGCAAATTGCCAGGTGTAGGCTATACCTACAAAAACACGCTCACGTCTTATGAAACTGCGACTTGTGATTGTTGAGTTATTGAAATTTGAAGATTTTGACGTTGACTCTGTGACCTCATTATCGTTTATCTAATCATAATGGACCAACCACTCACCAAGTATGTAATTGATCAATCATTCCCTTGTCTAGTTATTGTGCATACAAACTTCTGTTACTAAAATAATGCTCAGCCCCGCCTCCTCATAAAAATGCATAATAGCAATTTACAAGACAAATCTGCATGTAAAGATCCTCTACCAATATCACCATACCAAATTTGATTAATCCCCAACTTGTGGTTGCCAAGTTATTGCAATTTGAAGATATTGATGTTTGACCCTGTGACCTCATTAATATTCATTATATGAGCACCAATAAGCATACGGCTTATCTAATCATTATGGACCACCCACCAACCAAGTATGTTATTGATCAATTATTCCCTTGTCTAGTTATTGTGCATACAAACTTCTGTTACTAAAATAATACTCAGCCCTGCCTCCTCATAAAAATGCATGATATCAATTACAAGACAAATCAGTATGTAAAGGTCCTCTACCAATATCAGCATACCAAATTTGAAGAATCCCCAACTTGTGGTTGCCAAGTTATTGCAATTTGAAGTTATTGATGTCTGACCCTGTGACCTCATTAATATTCATTATATGAGTACCAAACTAAATAAGGTTCATCAACTCATTATGGACCATCCACCCACCAAGTATGGCATTGATCAATCATTCCCCTGGTGACAGTTAATTAAAAAATGTATGGTGGGCAAACAGATTTTTTATAGAAGCAATCAATTGGAATGAGATTACATTGCATCATGGTGTGTCTTGCAGTTAATGGCTCAATTAAAATCATAAGCCATGTATTACCATATTGAAACGAAACAAGATATCTCCATCATTCACATGAACCTGTAGTATGTCATCCTCTGACTTTCTGCCGACCATCATGTAATACAGAGCTGGGTGAAGCATCCAGAAACCTGGTCCTCCATGGAGTATACACCATGCAACAAAACTCCCTGTCAGTTTGTACTTTCCCTTCTCTAAGGAGGCGTATGTCGTGAGAAAATTATAAACGGCCCCCTTTCTCTAAAAGACACCTAGGTTTGGTAACTGCTGTGTAAGTAGTCTAATATGGAAAAAGGACAGATGAACATTATTCTGGTCAGGGGGTTGAATATAATATATATATATGATATACATATACAGGTATATATCTATATATATATATATATAAACAGGGTTGTGGCTAGGAGTTTGCAGGTGGCGGTCGAATTTTCTGGAGTGGCAGTTGCCTGCCAAGTCTGCGTCCTGGGAGAGGGGTATAGGGGAGGGGATTTTGCCTTATGCACAGTGCTCAGATGCAAAATGGTAACTTATATGGCCATAATTTGAGGCATTCAAATTCCACTACTTCAGACCATTATGGATGAGACAATAACAATTTGAATTTTTAATACCTTATAAGGTTTATATAATGTTAGATTAATAATGTGATATATGTTGTATTGTGATTTATGATATGAAAGATTTAATGTACTGTACAGTATTTCATTACTTGCATTGTTACACACGTTCACGTCATCGGTATTCAATATAGCGCTAACGTACTGAGTAGAGATATTCAGTAATTCAGTTTGTTTGTAGTTGCGGTCGAACAACACAGTGACCTTCCGATTTCATTATTTATATTATTTGTCCAATGTTCAAATCAGTTTTGAGTGAGAGTGATTTCTTTTACAGTCATTTTGTGACACTATTTACTGGATTTTGTACTGGCCGATCATAAGCGCGAGTGCCGGTCTTTATTAGAACTTTTTTTTAGTACCGGTCAGCATACGTTAGTGCTGGCCAAGTCCAACCGGCGCCGACCTGCGTAGCTACAACATTGAATATATATATATATATATATATATATATATATATATATATATATATATATATATATATATATATATATATTATTTATACATATTGGCAGGGTCAATCGTTAACGGAGGGACATTTGACTGTATTCCTTACACATTTTGTCTTTCTTTGCATTAGTTTGAGGGAGTATGTTTCAATTTCTTGTGTGGTTATCTAGACAGGTAGTTACTTGCTTCATACCCATAAACTTAATTATTGTGGCTGTTACTTGTGGCTGTTAGGAAAAATATGGCATTAAAAACATCATGGTAACGGAGGGACACCAAATGAACATGTTTTTCACACTTTTTTTGGAAGATGTCAAATACACTGTTCTTTAGTTGCACTGACCATGTAACTTATATCAGGTGTTGGCTGGTACATTGCTTCACATACACCAAGGAAAAATTAGATGAACAGGCATCAATTGTCAAATCTACAGTTAATGGGACAATTCCGATGGTAAAGGAGGGACACAAAATGTTCAGTATTGTTTAGTGTAGCCTTTTGCCTGATTTTGCTGCTTCAGATTCAATATTTGTTATATAAAAGTTATATTACTTAGGGAAAAAAGGACGAGAACATTAAACCAACAGCTATGTTCACTAAAACATTTGCAATTTCAGTGGTTAATAAAAATTTAAGAAAAAAGTAGGAAATAGTAAGAAATAGATTAAAAGAACAGGTTTAAACAGAACACTCTTCATCATTTAGCACTCTCTAACTGCATTATTAGCAACTGTTTTTTTTTTGGGGGGGGGGGGGGTTGTGGCTAGACTGAGGCTAGTGCAGTTCGATACAAGTCAGTAAATCACATATTTCCAGTACACAGTTCACAGGTACTGTACTGTACCATGTGCAGAAATTTCATTACAGTAGTATCCCAGTCACATTTTGTCTTTCAAATACTACTAATACTTTGCAGAAACCAATTGGTGCAGTAATTGATACTGGGCTTAAAAGTGAAATGCTAGGGTAACTTACTGTAATAATGCAGTGGTATTATAACAAATCGACAACTATCAACAATAATAATACAGGAACATTTTGAGATGTAACATGATACAGTTACAGTTGCTACTGCACTGCAGAAAGGTTCAGTATGCCTGAATGTAATATTTGTGGATTAGAAACTATTGAATTAACTTCCTGCGATATTGTGCAGACTTTGACCTCAAATGACCTTAACCTTCATGATGAACAATACATATCTCCTACATATGGTGCATTCATGGGTAAACAATTGCAGCAATCCTTCTTGAGATATCTCATGTATAAGATTTTTAGGCCTTAACTCTGCTGACCTTAAATGAACTTTGACCTCTACAGAATCAGAATATTCTTCTAATCATAGTGCATCCACATGTCAAACATGAAAGAAGTAAAAGCTTCCCTCCTTGACATTTTTTAGCAATTTTGCAACAATATCAAATATTACAGTCAAAGAAAGAATAATAATAAAGAAATATATTGATTTCAAGACCTAGACAATTTAGAGTAAGTATCTTTATTCCAAGGTATAGAGTATATAACTCTGAAAAGATGGTTGCTCCAATGAAACTGTTGCACCAGTGAGGGAAAACATGTGGAACCCAGGGTGTTACTGGAAAAATTTCATAATGAACTAACTGTAGGCATACTAAGAAGAAAGATAAAAGATGAAGCTATGTATAAAATTATGTATCTCAATTAAATAGCACAAAACTCACAAAGATTTGGCTGTTGAGGTAGTCATTGCTAAGGATGGCATTGCCAATGAAGCTGTTGTTGACGACACAGACGCTGGTAAAGAGGAACTAGAAGGGTGAAGAGTAGAACTTGTTTTTATAAGATTTTGGTCATTTTTTATTACTCGGTCACTAGCTGAGAAACAGCTTGCTGTTTTTGTAGTGTCCTTCATATGTTAACCTGTAATGTTATTTATGTATTAATTTCACAAACATACAAGAACAAAATTGGAAATTAAGGACAATCAATCACTGGAAAGCAAAAAAACGATGAAGTTATATATGAAATTATATAGCTCAATTAAATCGCACTAAACTCACAAAGATTAAGCTGTTGAAGTAGTCATTGAAAAGGATGGCATTGACAACAAAGCTGTTGTTGCCGACACAGACATATATGCTGATAAAGAGGAGCTACGTAGAAGGGTGAAGAATAGAACTTGTTGTTAAAGTATAACAACACATAAAACTACTTTTAAACCTTCCACATTGAGTCTGTTTGTTAGTAAATAGTATGGGTAAAGTCCTGACTATGTCAGAGACTATCTGTAAAAATCAAACAGTGCATCAGATGAAGTTAAAATATTCAAAGAAATATGCCAATAGACTGTAATTAATTACCCTAAATGGTCATCCTCAAAACATGTATTAATATTCACCATTTTAATTTTTTTTAAAAGACAGTTACCTTTTTTTTTCCAAAACATTTCTTTCCTCCTTCAAATTATTATTTAGCAATGCAAATTTGGACAAAAAATTACCTGTCACTTTTTCACTTTTCCATATGCTTCCGCAGTTTGTGGAAAAGGATGGTAGCAGAGCAAGCACTTCTCTTGGAGATGATTCACATCTGCCATTGGTGTCTGTTAAGTAAAATGAACACAAACTGAATTCATCCTGTGTGGGTGTCACACACCAATAACATCATGGTATACTGTATGTACAGTCCAGAGTGTACTGTTACTTGGACAGGATTGTCCTGAACATAGCATAGTCATGCAACACTGTGATGCTGGTATATCACTAAAATCCCTAAAACTAAGTAAAGGAGCATCTGAAAATATTGATGGCAATCAGTTCAGTCATTAATCCTATTGTTCAGATGCTAAGTGATCAAGTTTATATATATAAAGCATATACGTATTGAAGCGTACACATATTGAAGCGTATACGTATTGTTATTAATATTATTTTCACTATTTTCTATCGTTTCTTCATGGGAGTCTTCTGTTTTGTTAAGCCAGCATAGGCTTTTCAGAAGACGTCCATTCACATTGTAATATTTATGTGAAAAAAAACAACTAAATGAATGAATGAATATATGCGAAGTGGCTATACATCAAATGTTTTACATATTTATGACTCTAACTTGATATGGATTTACATCAGGTTGAGTCAGTATGCCTCTTCAGAACATTTAGGGACACTAATGTCAGTCATAGTGTCCTTGTATATATTGTCATTTCAAAATGCTCTTCTTCTGTAAATTTGAGGCAATACTGTCAATCATAGTGTACCTACTTGTAGTGCCTTCATATTGTAATATTAACTTCTTCACTGCATTTGTGACACCACTGCAGTCATAGTGTCTTAACATATATTGTTGTTTAGACATGTTCTTCTTTTGTACATTTGGGACAACACTTTAATAAGTTTGCTAAACAACCACTTAATAATAATACCTGATATTTTGTATATTTTGGGTTTCGATGATAATCGTAACCTTTGCATTCATGATGTATGTGTGTGTTTGTGACGCCCAGCTTGTAAACATGTTATCTTAAGAAGGAAAGGTCAGGTCAATTTCATATTTGGTTTGTAGAAGTACCACACTGTGTACAAGCTTGTACAGCCTTTTAATTTTTTTGTGGATGTCAAAGGTCATTCGGGGTCACCAGTGGTCAAATTGTAAAAATGTGTAAACACGATATCTTAAGAATGGAAGCTTGGGCAGACCTCATATTTGGTGTGTAGAAGTACCACATAGAGTACAAGAAGCCTATTGTTGTGGGAAGAGGTCAAAGGTTATTCCCGGTCATCAGAGGTTAAATTGTGAAAACCTTGTGAACATGATATCTCAATATTGGAAGCTTGGGCAGATCTCATACTTGGTATGAAGGTGTTTGGAAATGTACCATATCAAATTTAATGTGCCTATTATTGTCTTTGGTGGAGGTCAAAGGTCATTTGTAAACAGCATATGCCAAACATTTACTTCAATCCCCCTCTGACCTGTCTCTCTACACTAGTACACTTTTCTTAGTGTAACATCACAGGGGAAGCTTGTACAGCTTGTACTGTACACCGGTGTACAGATTGCATATATGGTATGTGATTGTACCACATTGAGTACAAGAAGCCTAATGTTGTGGACGGAGGTCAATGGTTCTTTGAGCTCACCAGGGTTCAAATTGTGAAAACCATGTTTTACACAATATTTCAACAAGGACAGATGTCACATTTAATATGTTGATGTTTAATCCATCACATTTAGTGCAAGAAGACTGTTGTTGAGGTCAATGGTCATTTCAGGACAGCCTGTGTCACTGTGAATTTATTGTTTGTCACATCACACTGCTTTTCACATTGCACCCATCACTATATTCCAATCCCGCTGACCCAATAATAATTTATAACATATCCAATTAAAAATATTAGGTGATTCAAATTCTTCCTGTGAATACATCATCCCACATGACTATAAATACATGAAACCTGCATATGTCGTTGACGATCATTAACTAAACAGCAGAGATAAAGCATTTGCAAGATTTGAAAAACTGATGTCGTTATCTTGTGTTTTTCACATTCCCTGTGGAATCAGTCAGACCTATATGTGACGTGTTTAGACCTTAACAGTAATGTACAATGACTGATTGTGATTTTGTAATGCCTGGCAGGTCCACAATAAACTGATTCACATATTAAATTGTGTCAAGAACAAAAATATGCCAGTTTTTCAGCCAATTTCAGGTCGCATAAGGCCACATTAGGTCGCATTAGATCACATCAGGTCGCATAAGGTCACATTAAGTTACATACAATAGTATGATTTCTTCATACAAAAGTTATATAACAGAGATGACAGCCTAAGTGATGCTAATAAGAGAAAAAAATTCTATTTAATCATTGAACAAAGCAAATGAAACAGTAACAACGTTGTTTGAATGATGTTTGCATTTGTATTTTTATTTGTATATTTATTTGTTTCATCACAATTTACAGTGTGACGGGAAGTCTCCTATAAAGCCTGCAAGGCTGAACAAAGATTAAAATAGTCATTATTACACAAATTCACCAAGCATGCATCAAAATTGATCAATACCATCTTTTTTCAATAACTTTTAATTTCAACAAATAAGAGTTGCTCTTAATTAATGACCACATAACATTAAATGAAATGAAAGTTCAGTGTGATCAGTGAGTGTCTTGATGTCAGGCAAATGTCATTACTGTACCTGCAAAAGCAGAACTTGATGATCGCTTGAAACTGTCCCAAATTGATGCACCTTGAAATATGCTTGCTTTCCCATGTAATTTACTCCTTAATGCCATAATTGTTCAGGGGAGAAATCCTGAACAAAATCTGGCATGATCCATTTTAATGAAAAAAAATAAATAAGGAAAGTACATGGTAGGTGATTTTCTAATAGTTTGTTAATCAAATTACATATGTAGAAACTCAGATTTTATTTCAATAAAACATTTTACAGAAATTTGTGCAATTGCTCAGATAAAGCAACTGAGCAATCCAACATTTTTCTGATTTTTATAAGGTTTTATCTTTTATCTAAGGGCAAATTGTTTTGTATTTACAGTTTGTGTTTTGGGTATTTTTTATCATCATGTTTGTTATGAATGCAAATAACATGCTAACTTAAATTGTTTGTGGTTATTATGCAATTCTTTGGTTTGATAGCTGTGCTGATGCATCATTGTGCAGATTACATGAAGAAGAATAAAATATTGGCATGTGATAATAAGCCATTTGGCTACTGATGTAGACATATTAGACCAGCATGTGCTGAAGCTGCTTTTGTATAGATGAGAATAAAACCATTCAAATCACAATTAACAATTAATGCTTCATAAAGTATATTGGCTAACCATTTTGCAATTGAAAAAGCCCTATTTGCCAACTGAAGTCATAATTCAAATCACATTTATTTTATGAATTGGTATAAGTAAACAATTTCAGCCCACTATACCTTGTTAATTATTTTATTGAATTAAAATGATTTAATTCTGTGTAACTTTCCAATGAAATCCAAAGAGGGAGTAAAGAGTTGAACAATGTAAACAAATGTTAATGTCATAAGCATGCATTATAGGTATGTGACGTACTTCAATCTGACTGTGTGGTTTTGCTACATGATGGCGTGGCAAGTGGTACATGACCATGTCAAGCAGGTAGATTATAGTACCTCTTTAAATAATAAACATCTCTCCTAAAAAGATTGATCACCATGGTCCTTTTGGGGCTCCAAAATCATTACATACAAGCTGATAGTAATTTCAAGAGAAATTAAATTTGAAGTTGTTTAAATTCTTTTTGGATTTAACTGTGAGCCTGAATAGAGGAAAACATTGGCAAATACTACAACAACAAAATAAGCTTTAAAATGCATGGAGTCTTGAAAATGGCAACTTGATCCCTGATTGGAATAAAAAACATGCATGCATGACCAACTAATATTTTCATTTCTGACTACCTCTTCAACACTGGGTAACTAACCTACCCCCAGGTGGCTATAACAAGCCTAACTCTAAGTGCTGATTGCACAAAATGGAATATTTAGAATAGACCAAGTGTGTGCATTATAATTACTACCTGTAAATGTCTTGCATTTATATATGTCGAATGACAGTAATTCAACAACCTAACCAAGTAAATTAGCATAACTAAGGCTATGCCTGAATGCAGGGATGTCGCTAGAGTGGGTCGGGGGGGGGGGGTGTCTCATCCCCCAAACTTGGTAAAAGTGACGATGGTTGGAAAATGAGAGTGCGGCAATCAGAATTTCCGACTGTCACAGTCTAATTTACCTATAGGCCTATTCATATATTCCTGTGATTGTGAATGACCTAAAACTTGAAAAATTCCAATCAAAATGACCTATCCCATCTGACCCATCAGTCATAATTACCACGTTTTCCTTGCCACTTTGAGAAATTGTATCTCGCAATCCTTATACTCCACCATACAAAACTTTGTACAGTATGATTGTGAATACTCTAAAAAAAAATACCTAGTATAACTACTGTACTGTACAACCTTCACCAGCTTCATATTTGGGGTTTATTTATGTAGTAATTTTGCTATTGGGTGGGTTGACCCTGTTTGCTAGCTTCAAGTAAGTTCAGGATATATATTGTCTGTATGTGGTATACATATAAAACACTCAATGCTAATCTATGGAAGCTTAAAAGTGCCATCAATATAAGAAAAAATTTGCCCCATAAGTTGACATTTTTCAGTAAATTGTTTATATAACAAGATAAAATTTTATGAAAAATCAGAAAAATGTTTGAGTGTTCAGCAATTGCTTTATCTGAGCAATTGCACAATTTTCTGTAAAATATTTAATTGACAACTTATCACATTTCGTCAATTGGACATTTTTCTGCAAAATATCATATCTCGTCAATTGGACATTTTGCTGTAAAATGTTCAATTTTTCACTTCATTCCATCTGAGCAATTGAAAAATTATCTTCAAAATGTTTAACTGACAACTTTATTGTATCTCGTCAACTCAACATTTTTATGCCAAATGTTTAATTGTTTTCTTCATTCCATATGCTCAGTTGGAATGAAGTTAACAATTGAATATTTTTTCATGTGAGTGATAAATAGCCCCACCCGCCCCCCACCCCCCCTCCAAAAGAAACAAAGAAAATAATATGAAGTGCGCTAGGAAGAAGCACTGTAATTTTTGGTAATTCACTGTCGTTTTGTTTCATCACAAATTGCAGTGTGACGGGAAGTCTCCTATAAAGCCTGTAAGGCTTAACAAAGTAGGAGACTCCCCAAAAAGAAAAAAAAGAAAGAAAAACTTAAGAATAGAAAAAGAAAAGTTAATAGTAGCATCTACAATGATGTACTAATCGAATTGACTCTACTTGAAATTAATAATGTTAATAAGCAATCCTAACAATCTTTATAATGATCTTAAACGCAAACACACACAAGACTAAATCCATCAATAGTGAGAAATAATTACAGTTTGGAGATTCCTTTTGAATACAGAGTAAGAAGGCTTATTCTTAACATATTGAATATATCATAACATATCATTGAATATATTTTGATGAAAAAAAAAGTTTTCCCATTGTTACCATTAACATAACAGCCACCTCTTTAACAGCCACCTCTTGCATGAAACCCAATAAAGCAGCTGGATACGATGATTTCAAGCCTGGTATTGTAAGGCAAATTATCCCATTTATTACTAAACCATTAACCCCATATTTGCAATTTGTCGTTCAATATCGGTATTTTTTCCTGATATGCTAAAAATTGCCAAGGTCATCCCTGTCTTTAAGAAAGAGGATTCAGCAAACTATGAAAATTATCGACCTTTAACACTATTATCATGTTTTTCCAAAATAGTTGAAAGGCTTATGTTATAATCGTATTTTTAACTTTATTTCAAAATATAACATTTTATGCCACGAACAGTATACGGATTCCGTCCTGAACACTCCACTGAGATAGCACTAGCTGATGCCATTGACAATTTATACAGTAATCTTGCCAAGAATCAGGCGCTGATCCAGAGGGGGGTCCCCCCCCCCGCTCTTGGCCAAAAAAAAAAGAGAAAAAAAAAGAGAGAGAAAAAAATAATTAAATAAAACGCCAATTTTAAACATGTAGAACGTCAGACGGGCGGTTATCCTTACAAGTCAGCCAGGTGGGTCTTTACCGTTAAATGAACTATAGTGTGCACGCGTGCTACACGTGCCAAAAATGCCTAAAAATCTCAATTTTCAGACCGAAAAGCTAACTCGTATGGATGCAGATACATTTCGAGTGAGTTTTTGTAGGTGCTTTGCATGGCTAAATTGAAGGGGGTTCCATGTTGTACTTAAATATCCAAGGATTTCACAATAGGGGGAAACCCACTCCCCTTAGACCCTAGGATAACTGGAGGCCAAACCCCTCACCCAAACCCCTCACCCTTCCAGAGTCCTGGATCCGGCCCTGCATCAAACAGTGGTGACGGAATGGGAGGGGGATTGGGGGCTAAAGGCATTATGATTTTTGTATCATCTCAACTTATCTGATATGTAAATACCATATTTCATAGATTGTTTTTTTTCTCATCAATTGAGAAATTGCAGACATGAGATCCATATTTTCAGGCTAGGTACATGCAGCTTAGAATACTCGGGAAGTGCCGTTTCCGGCCATCTGGGGGGGTTTTTAAAGCCAAAAATTTCCTAGTGCGCTCCGCGCCAACTGATGGTGGCGCTCCGCTAGATAGTCTTACGTTCAAGCGCGGCTGGACCAGTAAACCCCCCCTGTCACAAATCTTGCATCCCCCCTGAGAATAGTACCTGTGTTGGGGCTTTCCTGGACCTCTCAGAGGCCTTTGACACAATAGACCTGACAATTCTGCTTAATAAATTACACCGTTACTGCATAAGAGGAACCCCCTAAATTGGATCAACAGTTACTTAGCAAACCGCTACCAATATACATCCTACAAAAATGCTCATTCCCAATCGGAGAGAATTCCATGTGGTGTGTCACAAGGCTCTATACTTGGTCCATTGCTTTTTATCCCATATGTTAATGACATTACCAATGTTTCTGATAAAGTTAAAGTTGTTTTGTTTGCTGACAACACAAATATAATCTTTGTATCACAATTGAGAACTTTATTTCATATTGAAGTATCAACTAAATTAGACAAGTGCAGCGACTGGTTCGCTAGCAACAAGTTATCATTGAATATTGATCAAACAAACTATATAGTTTTTAATACAAGAATTTTACATGGAATGCTGATGGGTGGTAAACGACTACAACAAGGCAATAGTACTTGATTTGTAGGCGTTTATATAGATCATAAACTCCATTCACATTGTAATATTTATGTGAAAAAAAAATGAATGAATGAATGAATGAATGAATGAACGAATGAATGAAATGGTGTGACCACATTACAACTGTCTGTAAAAAAGTTTAAAAAACACCGGTGTTTTAGCTAAGCTTAAGTATTACCTGCCACAACGCATTAAAGATTCTCTATCAGACATTAGTCCAGCCACATACTGTTGTAACAGATGGTGTGGTACTAGATATACCAATCTGAATCCCATTTGTATTACACAGAAGAGAGCAGTCCGCCATATAACACATGCCAAACCATGTTACCACACAAATCCTCTTTTTAAACATTCTAAGTTGTTAAAAACTGATGACATTATTAGGGTTAATCTTGCTACATTTGCTTATAATTAGGCATGGAATGGACTGTTACCAAATGGTTTTAATGACTACTTAATAAGTAACAGCGATTCGTCATTACAATATCATATTTTCAGACAATGCACATTATAACAGGTATAATTCTACAACGGGGATGTTATCACTAAGGGCACGTACAATCAAAACATGGAATTCTCTATCAGACGATATCACAAATAAACCCTCTGCAAAATCATTCAGAAGAAACTTTATTCAAAAAATTATTGCATTTTATCAATTGAACATGTTCATATTTTCTTATACATTTAGTTTACTTTTTCCTTTTCTTTACAGGGAGTTCTCTACTTTGTTTAGCCATCTGAAGGTTTTTTAGAGGACTTCCTACCAAATTGTATATATTCACGTGATAAAAAATATCAATCAATCAATCAAAACATAGCTTTTGTAGTTAGTAGCCTATGGAGCCTTCAAGCAGATAACTTTTACTCAGATTGATTAATAAGTTTATGAAGTGAGGGCCAGTGGGTACAAATGTATTGAAAAAAGGTCAGAACAAAATTGCAGTCGCGAAAGATAGGAAGTCTGACTGACACTGACCGTATCGTTGACGAGAAGCGCAGGGTGGGGGGGGGGGGATACAAGGCAGCAGCCAGAATTGTCTGGTTTCAAAATCCATCCAGTTGGAATTTCAGCGACTACCCCCCCCCCCCCCCCAATATCAGGCCTTTGCTACATCTATGCCTGCATGTTATAAGTGTAACTGTTAGCCAGTGGTAGGTTTAGTGCTATATATAAACAGTTATGATGGCATGCAATCACTTTGCCATGTTCAAGGTATTTTTCTCCCTCCAAAATCATTGGATAAAGCTAGTCTTTCTGTTTCTTGTTGATTATTCCATACAGGGCTAGCCTCGGCCCCATAATCCATAGCATTTATTGACAATTTAAAAAGAACACACTAGGGTAGCCTATTGTATTAGTAGTGTGGATGAATTGGGCTGCGATTGATTTATTTTTATCACGTGCAAATATACAATGTGAAAGGAATTTTTCTATGATTTCAATTTTTACAATAATGCCTAACTTTATTGATCCTTTTGGTCTAAGACCATTTCAATTCATGACATTGACAAAAAACGTAGGCCTATATATGCAGGCACAGTATGCCGTAAATTTGTTGCACACGGATAGGGCCTAACTTTACGCTAACGGCTTAGGCATTAAAAGTTATTACATATCATAGCTCAGCCTAGGCCTAAATTAGGCTAGCCTATATGCGTTTTGACAAATGACAGTGCCGTGGGATCTAGCGTCAATATGCCTATATTGTTGTCGGTTTATTAGACATGAAAGATCTTAGAAGATATAAGAACATACAGGGCACAATGTTAGGTTTCTAAAACTGTACTTTGCGACCTTTACCCTTAGATAGACATCTTAGTTAGACAGCAGCGTTTCTCCCGTTTTCTCATTGGGTAACAGTATTCGTTGTTCGCATACTTCAGCACACATGCAGAGCCTATATACGGCTCAGCAGTCAGCACACATGTTGTGCATAGCGCCATCTGTTCAATTTGACCAGGGAGTTGTTCCATAACAACTCCCTGATTTGACAGTGCACCTCCCGTTTATATCTAGTCGTATTCACATCAGGTGGCATACCCAATAAGAGTCTATTATATCCATCCGCTCGATTGTTCTCCTTCAGGAAAAGTGCCAAAAAGCAGCAGGAGAAAATCTTTTGTGACCTGTTACCGATCATGATCTAGTTTTTTTTATGGCTTGCGTGTTGAAGAGCATGAATGGAAGTATATGTGTTGCAAAAATGTGGTCGATTGAGGCAATTTTAGGCCCCTTTAGGCCTCCCAGGCGCAGCGTAAGAAAATTGTTTACTACTGAGTAGAGGGGTTTGTTTACAAGTGACGAAAACTTCCGACTCGGATAAAAAAAAATCTGCGCGGTCATGGTAAGGAAAAATTGATGTGCCATGAAAAGCCAACTTGTCAGCTATCCGAACGGCGATGATAGTGGGACATTTTTATCTAGACTTAGAGGCCACATTACTTTTGTGATTTAGTGTGTCAATGTATTTTTTGAATGGGCGTATGCTACCATCAGGTACCGCAACACAGTCAGAGTAGTGTTCATCCCATCAAAAGGTTAACGAGAAAGGTAAAGCTTGTTGAAGCATGGTATCAGTTACTGTCATCAATAGTGCTGCAGTTATATGAAACAGCATATTTTAAAGTACAGGTGGTGTGAAAATAGGAAATATCCAAGGTAATATAAACCATTTTAGAAAATCTTTGGTTAAATGTTGATATTACTCTAGCGAGCAGATGAAAGGAAGGGCATTCGGTATTCTTAATTTGCTACTCTTTTATTCTACAATTATCACAATCTTCTACTTTGTTCAGCTGCATAGATGCTTAGATCGCTGCAAAAGCAAACTGCCGTGCCCAGGACCCAAAACACGTCACGCTCTCGAGCGCAACCAACCGCGCCACGACAGCAGCTGATATAAATCTATGTTCGTTCCTAATACTTAAAGTTCCAGAGAACCCTATGAGAGCGCTGCAAAAGCAAACTGCCGTGGCCGGGTCTCGAGCCCAGGACCCAAAACACGTCACGCTCTCGAGCGCAACCAACCGCGCCACGACAGCAGCTGATATAAATCTATGTTCGTTCCTAATACTTAAAGTTCCAGAGAACCCTATGAGAGCGCTGCAAAAGCAAACTGCCGTGGCCGGGTCTCGAGCCCAGGACCCAAAACACGTCACGCTCTCGAGCGCAACCAACCGCGCCACGACAGCAGCTGATATAAATCTATGTTCGTTCCTAATACTTAAAGTTCCAGAGAACCCTATGAGAGCGCTGCAAAAGCAAACTGCCGTGGTCGGGTCTCGAGCCCAGGACCCAAAACACGTCACGCTCTCGAGCGCAACCAACCGCGCCACGACAGCAGCTGATATAAATCTATGTTCGTTCCTAATACTTAAAGTTCCAGAGAACCCTATGAGAGCGCTGCAAAAGCAAACTGCCGTGGTCGGGTCTCGAGCCCAGGACCCAAAACACGTCACGCTCTCGAGCGCAACCAACCGCGCCACGACAGCAGCTGATATAAATCTATGTTCGTTCCTAATACTTAAAGTTCCAGAGAACCCTATGAGAGCGCTGCAAAAGCAAACTGCCGTGGCCGGGTCTCGAGCCCAGGACCCAAAACACGTCACGCTCTCGAGCGCAACCAACCGCGCCACGACAGCAGCTGATATAAATCTATGTTCGTTCCTAATACTTAAAGTTCCAGAGAACCCTATGAGAGCGCTGCAAAAGCAAACTGCCGTGGTCGGGTCTCGAGCCCAGGACCCAAAACACGTCACGCTCTCGAGCGCAACCAACCGCGCCACGACAGCAGCTGATATAAATCTATGTTCGTTCCTAATACTTAAAGTTCCAGAAAACCCTATGAGAGCGCTGCAAAAGCAAACTGCCGTGGTCGGGTCTCGAGCCCAGGACCCAAAACACGTCACGCTCTCGAGCGCAACCAACCGCGCCACGACAGCAGCTGATATAAATCTATGTTCGTTCCTAATACTTAAAGTTCCAGAGAACCCTATGAGAGCGCTGCAAAAGCAAACTGCCGTGGCCGGGTCTCGAGCCCAGGACCCAAAACACGTCACGCTCTCGAGCGCAACCAACCGCGCCACGACAGCAGCTGATATAAATCTATGTTCGTTCCTAATACTTAAAGTTCCAGAGAACCCTATGAGAGCGCTGCAAAAGCAAACTGCCGTGGCCGGGTCTCGAGCCCAGGACCCAAAACACGTCACGCTCTCGAGCGCAACCAACCGCGCCACGACAGCAGCTGATATAAATCTATGTTCGTTCCTAATACTTAAAGTTCCAGAGAACCCTATGAGAGCGCTGCAAAAGCAAACTGCCGTGGCCGGGTCTCGAGCCCAGGACCCAAAACACGTCACGCTCTCGAGCGCAACCAACCGCGCCACGACAGCAGCTGATATAAATCTATGTTCGTTCCTAATACTTAAAGTTCCAGAGAACCCTATGAGAGCGCTGCAAAAGCAAACTGCCGTGGTCGGGTCTCGAGCCCAGGACCCAAAACACGTCACGCTCTCGAGCGCAACCAACCGCGCCACGACAGCAGCTGATATAAATCTATGTTCGTTCCTAATACTTAAAGTTCCAGAGAACCCTATGAGAGCGCTGCAAAAGCAAACTGCCGTGGTCGGGTCTCGAGCCCAGGACCCAAAACACGTCACGCTCTCGAGCGCAACCAACCGCGCCACGACAGCAGCTGATATAAATCTATGTTCGTTCCTAATACTTAAAGTTCCAGAGAACCCTATGAGAGCGCTGCAAAAGCAAACTGCCGTGGTCGGGTCTCGAGCCCAGGACCCAAAACACGTCACGCTCTCGAGCGCAACCAACCGCGCCACGACAGCAGCTGATATAAATCTATGTTCGTTCCTAATACTTAAAGTTCCAGAGAACCCTATGAGAGCGCTGCAAAAGCAAACTGCCGTGGTCGGGTCTCGAGCCCAGGACCCAAAACACGTCACGCTCTCGAGCGCAACCAACCGCGCCACGACAGCAGCTGATATAAATCTATGTTCGTTCCTAATACTTAAAGTTCCAGAGAACCCTATGAGAGCGCTGCAAAAGCAAACTGCCGTGGTCGGGTCTCGAGCCCAGGACCCAAAACACGTCACGCTCTCGAGCGCAACCAACCGCGCCACGACAGCAGCTGATATAAATCTATGTTCGTTCCTAATACTTAAAGTTCCAGAGAACCCTATGAGAGCGCTGCAAAAGCAAACTGCCGTGGTCGGGTCTCGAGCCCAGGACCCAAAACACGTCACGCTCTCGAGCGCAACCAACCGCGCCACGACAGCAGCTGATATAAATCTATGTTCGTTCCTAATACTTAAAGTTCCAGAGAACCCTATGAGAGCGCTGCAAAAGCAAACTGCCGTGGTCGGGTCTCGAGCCCAGGACCCAAAACACGTCACGCTCTCGAGCGCAACCAACCGCGCCACGACAGCAGCTGATATAAATCTATGTTCGTTCCTAATACTTAAAGTTCCAGAGAACCCTATGAGAGCGCTGCAAAAGCAAACTGCCGTGGTCGGGTCTCGAGCCCAGGACCCAAAACACGTCACGCTCTCGAGCGCAACCAACCGCGCCACGACAGCAGCTGATATAAATCTATGTTCGTTCCTAATACTTAAAGTTCCAGAGAACCCTATGAGAGCGCTGCAAAAGCAAACTGCCGTGGTCGGGTCTCGAGCCCAGGACCCAAAACACGTCACGCTCTCGAGCGCAACCAACCGCGCCACGACAGCAGCTGATATAAATCTATGTTCGTTCCTAATACTTAAAGTTCCAGAGAACCCTATGAGAGCGCTGCAAAAGCAAACTGCCGTGGTCGGGTCTCGAGCCCAGGACCCAAAACACGTCACGCTCTCGAGCGCAACCAACCGCGCCACGACAGCAGCTGATATAAATCTATGTTCGTTCCTAATACTTAAAGTTCCAGAGAACCCTATGAGAGCGCTGCAAAAGCAAACTGCCGTGGCCGGGTCTCGAGCCCAGGACCCAAAACACGTCACGCTCTCGAGCGCAACCAACCGCGCCACGACAGCAGCTGATATAAATCTATGTTCGTTCCTAATACTTAAAGTTCCAGAGAACCCTATGAGAGCGCTGCAAAAGCAAACTGCCGTGGCCGGGTCTCGAGCCCAGGACCCAAAACACGTCACGCTCTCGAGCGCAACCAACCGCGCCACGACAGCAGCTGATATAAATCTATGTTCGTTCCTAATACTTAAAGTTCCAGAGAACCCTATGAGAGCGCTGCAAAAGCAAACTGCCGTGGCCGGGTCTCGAGCCCAGGACCCAAAACACGTCACGCTCTCGAGCGCAACCAACCGCGCCACGACAGCAGCTGATATAAATCTATGTTCGTTCCTAATACTTAAAGTTCCAGAGAACCCTATGAGAGCGCTGCAAAAGCAAACTGCCGTGGCCGGGTCTCGAGCCCAGGACCCAAAACACGTCACGCTCTCGAGCGCAACCAACCGCGCCACGACAGCAGCTGATATAAATCTATGTTCGTTCCTAATACTTAAAGTTCCAGAGAACCCTATGAGAGCGCTGCAAAAGCAAACTGCCGTGGCCGGGTCTCGAGCCCAGGACCCAAAACACGTCACGCTCTCGAGCGCAACCAACCGCGCCACGACAGCAGCTGATATAAATCTATGTTCGTTCCTAATACTTAAAGTTCCAGAGAACCCTATGAGAGCGCTGCAAAAGCAAACTGCCGTGGCCGGGTCTCGAGCCCAGGACCCAAAACACGTCACGCTCTCGAGCGCAACCAACCGCGCCACGACAGCAGCTGATATAAATCTATGTTCGTTCCTAATACTTAAAGTTCCAGAGAACCCTATGAGAGCGCTGCAAAAGCAAACTGCCGTGGCCGGGTCTCGAGCCCAGGACCCAAAACACGTCACGCTCTCGAGCGCAACCAACCGCGCCACGACAGCAGCTGATATAAATCTATGTTCGTTCCTAATACTTAAAGTTCCAGAGAACCCTATGAGAGCGCTGCAAAAGCAAACTGCCGTGGCCGGGTCTCGAGCCCAGGACCCAAAACACGTCACGCTCTCGAGCGCAACCAACCGCGCCACGACAGCAGCTGATATAAATCTATGTTCGTTCCTAATACTTAAAGTTCCAGAGAACCCTATGAGAGCGCTGCAAAAGCAAACTGCCGTGGCCGGGTCTCGAGCCCAGGACCCAAAACACGTCACGCTCTCGAGCGCAACCAACCGCGCCACGACAGCAGCTGATATAAATCTATGTTCGTTCCTAATACTTAAAGTTCCAGAGAACCCTATGAGAGCGCTGCAAAAGCAAACTGCCGTGGCCGGGTCTCGAGCCCAGGACCCAAAACACGTCACGCTCTCGAGCGCAACCAACCGCGCCACGACAGCAGCTGATATAAATCTATGTTCGTTCCTAATACTTAAAGTTCCAGAGAACCCTATGAGAGCGCTGCAAAAGCAAACTGCCGTGGCCGGGTCTCGAGCCCAGGACCCAAAACACGTCACGCTCTCGAGCGCAACCAACCGCGCCACGACAGCAGCTGATATAAATCTATGTTCGTTCCTAATACTTAAAGTTCCAGAGAACCCTATGAGAGCGCTGCAAAAGCAAACTGCCGTGGCCGGGTCTCGAGCCCAGGACCCAAAACACGTCACGCTCTCGAGCGCAACCAACCGCGCCACGACAGCAGCTGATATAAATCTATGTTCGTTCCTAATACTTAAAGTTCCAGAGAACCCTATGAGAGCGCTGCAAAAGCAAACTGCCGTGGCCGGGTCTCGAGCCCAGGACCCAAAACACGTCACGCTCTCGAGCGCAACCAACCGCGCCACGACAGCAGCTGATATAAATCTATGTTCGTTCCTAATACTTAAAGTTCCAGAGAACCCTATGAGAGCGCTGCAAAAGCAAACTGCCGTGGCCGGGTCTCGAGCCCAGGACCCAAAACACGTCACGCTCTCGAGCGCAACCAACCGCGCCACGACAGCAGCTGATATAAATCTATGTTCGTTCCTAATACTTAAAGTTCCAGAGAACCCTATGAGAGCGCTGCAAAAGCAAACTGCCGTGGCCGGGTCTCGAGCCCAGGACCCAAAACACGTCACGCTCTCGAGCGCAACCAACCGCGCCACGACAGCAGCTGATATAAATCTATGTTCGTTCCTAATACTTAAAGTTCCAGAGAACCCTATGAGAGCGCTGCAAAAGCAAACTGCCGTGGTCGGGTCTCGAGCCCAGGACCCAAAACACGTCACGCTCTCGAGCGCAACCAACCGCGCCACGACAGCAGCTGATATAAATCTATGTTCGTTCCTAATACTTAAAGTTCCAGAGAACCCTATGAGAGCGCTGCAAAAGCAAACTGCCGTGGCCGGGTCTCGAGCCCAGGACCCAAAACACGTCACGCTCTCGAGCGCAACCAACCGCGCCACGACAGCAGCTGATATAAATCTATGTTCGTTCCTAATACTTAAAGTTCCAGAGAACCCTATGAGAGCGCTGCAAAAGCAAACTGCCGTGGCCGGGTCTCGAGCCCAGGACCCAAAACACGTCACGCTCTCGAGCGCAACCAACCGCGCCACGACAGCAGCTGATATAAATCTATGTTCGTTCCTAATACTTAAAGTTCCAGAGAACCCTATGAGAGCGCTGCAAAAGCAAACTGCCGTGGCCGGGTCTCGAGCCCAGGACCCAAAACACGTCACGCTCTCGAGCGCAACCAACCGCGCCACGACAGCAGCTGATATAAATCTATGTTCGTTCCTAATACTTAAAGTTCCAGAGAACCCTATGAGAGCGCTGCAAAAGCAAACTGCCGTGGTCGGGTCTCGAGCCCAGGACCCAAAACACGTCACGCTCTCGAGCGCAACCAACCGCGCCACGACAGCAGCTGATATAAATCTATGTTCGTTCCTAATACTTAAAGTTCCAGAGAACCCTATGAGAGCGCTGCAAAAGCAAACTGCCGTGGTCGGGTCTCGAGCCCAGGACCCAAAACACGTCACGCTCTCGAGCGCAACCAACCGCGCCACGACAGCAGCTGATATAAATCTATGTTCGTTCCTAATACTTAAAGTTCCAGAGAACCCTATGAGAGCGCTGCAAAAGCAAACTGCCGTGGTCGGGTCTCGAGCCCAGGACCCAAAACACGTCACGCTCTCGAGCGCAACCAACCGCGCCACGACAGCAGCTGATATAAATCTATGTTCGTTCCTAATACTTAAAGTTCCAGAGAACCCTATGAGAGCGCTGCAAAAGCAAACTGCCGTGGCCGGGTCTCGAGCCCAGGACCCAAAACACGTCACGCTCTCGAGCGCAACCAACCGCGCCACGACAGCAGCTGATATAAATCTATGTTCGTTCCTAATACTTAAAGTTCCAGAGAACCCTATGAGAGCGCTGCAAAAGCAAACTGCCGTGGCCGGGTCTCGAGCCCAGGACCCAAAACACGTCACGCTCTCGAGCGCAACCAACCGCGCCACGACAGCAGCTGATATAAATCTATGTTCGTTCCTAATACTTAAAGTTCCAGAGAACCCTATGAGAGCGCTGCAAAAGCAAACTGCCGTGGTCGGGTCTCGAGCCCAGGACCCAAAACACGTCACGCTCTCGAGCGCAACCAACCGCGCCACGACAGCAGCTGATATAAATCTATGTTCGTTCCTAATACTTAAAGTTCCAGAGAACCCTATGAGAGCGCTGCAAAAGCAAACTGCAGTGGCCGGGTCTCGAGCCCAGGACCCAAAACACGTCACGCTCTCGAGCGCAACCAACCGCGCCACGACAGCAGCTGATATAAATCTATGTTCGTTCCTAATACTTAAAGTTCCAGAGAACCCTATGAGAGCGCTGCAAAAGCAAACTGCCGTGGCCGGGTCTCGAGCCCAGGACCCAAAACACGTCACGCTCTCGAGCGCAACCAACCGCGCCACGACAGCAGCTGATATAAATCTATGTTCGTTCCTAATACTTAAAGTTCCAGAGAACCCTATGAGAGCGCTGCAAAAGCAAACTGCCGTGGCCGGGTCTCGAGCCCAGGACCCAAAACACGTCACGCTCTCGAGCGCAACCAACCGCGCCACGACAGCAGCTGATATAAATCTATGTTCGTTCCTAATACTTAAAGTTCCAGAGAACCCTATGAGAGCGCTGCAAAAGCAAACTGCCGTGGCCGGGTCTCGAGCCCAGGACCCAAAACACGTCACGCTCTCGAGCGCAACCAACCGCGCCACGACAGCAGCTGATATAAATCTATGTTCGTTCCTAATACTTAAAGTTCCAGAGAACCCTATGAGAGCGCTGCAAAAGCAAACTGCCGTGGCCGGGTCTCGAGCTCAGGACCCAAAACACGTCACGCTCTCGAGCGCAACCAACCGCGCCACGACAGCAGCTGATATAAATCTATGTTCGTTCCTAATACTTAAAGTTCCAGAGAACCCTATGAGAGCGCTGCAAAAGCAAACTGCCGTGGCCGGGTCTCGAGCCCAGGACCCAAAACACGTCACGCTCTCGAGCGCAACCAACCGCGCCACGACAGCAGCTGATATAAATCTATGTTCGTTCCTAATACTTAAAGTTCCAGAGAACCCTATGAGAGCGCTGCAAAAGCAAACTGCCGTGGCCGGGTCTCGAGCCCAGGACCCAAAACACGTCACGCTCTCGAGGGCAACCAACCGCGCCACGACAGCAGCTGATATAAATCTATGTTCGTTCCTAATACTTAAAGTTCCAGAGAACCCTATGAGAGCGCTGCAAAAGCAAACTGCCGTGGCCGGGTCTCGAGCCCAGGACCCAAAACACGTCACGCTCTCGAGCGCAACCAACCGCGCCACGACAGCAGCTGATATAAATCTATGTTCGTTCCTAATACTTAAAGTTCCAGAGAACCCTATGAGAGCGCTGCAAAAGCAAACTGCCGTGGCCGGGTCTCGAGCCCAGGACCCAAAACACGTCACGCTCTCGAGCGCAACCAACCGCGCCACGACAGCAGCTGATATAAATCTATGTTCGTTCCTAATACTTAAAGTTCCAGAGAACCCTATGAGAGCGCTGCAAAAGCAAACTGCCGTGGCCGGGTCTCGAGCCCAGGACCCAAAACACGTCACGCTCTCGAGCGCAACCAACCGCGCCACGACAGCAGCTGATATAAATCTATGTTCGTTCCTAATACTTAAAGTTCCAGAGAACCCTATGAGAGCGCTGCAAAAGCAAACTGCCGTGGCCGGGTCTCGAGCCCAGGACCCAAAACACGTCACGCTCTCGAGCGCAACCAACCGCGCCACGACAGCAGCTGATATAAATCTATGTTCGT
Organism: Apostichopus japonicus; assembly: GCF_037975245.1. NCBI lineage: Eukaryota > Metazoa > Echinodermata > Holothuroidea > Aspidochirotida > Stichopodidae > Apostichopus > Apostichopus japonicus. Next base: position 21,241,889 of record NC_092563.1, on the reverse strand, counting down.
TCCTAATACTTAAAGTTCCAGAGAACCCTATGAGAGCGCTGCAAAAGCAAACTGCCGTGGCCGGGTCTCGAGCCCAGGACCCAAAACACGTCACGCTCTCGAGCGCAACCAACCGCGCCACGACAGCAGCTGATATAAATCTATGTTCGTTCCTAATACTTAAAGTTCCAGAGAACCCTATGAGAGCGCTGCAAAAGCAAACTGCCGTGGCCGGGTCTCGAGCCCAGGACCCAAAACACGTCACGCTCTCGAGGGCAACCAACCGCGCCACGACAGCAGCTGATATAAATCTATGTTCGTTCCTAATACTTAAAGTTCCAGAGAACCCTATGAGAGCGCTGCAAAAGCAAACTGCCGTGGCCGGGTCTCGAGCCCAGGACCCAAAACACGTCACGCTCTCGAGCGCAACCAACCGCGCCACGACAGCAGCTGATATAAATCTATGTTCGTTCCTAATACTTAAAGTTCCAGAGAACCCTATGAGAGCGCTGCAAAAGCAAACTGCCGTGGCCGGGTCTCGAGCCCAGGACCCAAAACACGTCACGCTCTCGAGCGCAACCAACCGCGCCACGACAGCAGCTGATATAAATCTATGTTCGTTCCTAATACTTAAAGTTCCAGAGAACCCTATGAGAGCGCTGCAAAAGCAAACTGCCGTGGCCGGGTCTCGAGCCCAGGACCCAAAACACGTCACGCTCTCGAGCGCAACCAACCGCGCCACGACAGCAGCTGATATAAATCTATGTTCGTTCCTAATACTTAAAGTTCCAGAGAACCCTATGAGAGCGCTGCAAAAGCAAACTGCCGTGGCCGGGTCTCGAGCCCAGGACCCAAAACACGTCACGCTCTCGAGCGCAACCAACCGCGCCACGACAGCAGCTGATATAAATCTATGTTCGTTCCTAATACTTAAAGTTCCAGAGAACCCTATGAGAGCGCTGCAAAAGCAAACTGCCGTGGCCGGGTCTCGAGCCCAGGACCCAAAACACGTCACGCTCTCGAGCGCAACCAACCGCGCCACGACAGCAGCTGATATAAATCTATGTTCGTTCCTAATACTTAAAGTTCCAGAGAACCCTATGAGAGCGCTGCAAAAGCAAACTGCCGTGGCCGGGTCTCGAGCCCAGGACCCAAAACACGTCACGCTCTCGAGCGCAACCAACCGCGCCACGACAGCAGCTGATATAAATCTATGTTCGTTCCTAATACTTAAAGTTCCAGAGAACCCTATGAGAGCGCTGCAAAAGCAAACTGCCGTGGCCGGGTCTCGAGCCCAGGACCCAAAACACGTCACGCTCTCGAGCGCAACCAACCGCGCCACGACAGCAGCTGATATAAATCTATGTTCGTTCCTAATACTTAAAGTTCCAGAGAACCCTATGAGAGCGCTGCAAAAGCAAACTGCCGTGGCCGGGTCTCGAGCCCAGGACCCAAAACACGTCACGCTCTCGAGCGCAACCAACCGCGCCACGACAGCAGCTGATATAAATCTATGTTCGTTCCTAATACTTAAAGTTCCAGAGAACCCTATGAGAGCGCTGCAAAAGCAAACTGCCGTGGCCGGGTCTCGAGCCCAGGACCCAAAACACGTCACGCTCTCGAGCGCAACCAACCGCGCCACGACAGCAGCTGATATAAATCTATGTTCGTTCCTAATACTTAAAGTTCCAGAGAACCCTATGAGAGCGCTGCAAAAGCAAACTGCCGTGGCCGGGTCTCGAGCCCAGGACCCAAAACACGTCACGCTCTCGAGCGCAACCAACCGCGCCACGACAGCAGCTGATATAAATCTATGTTCGTTCCTAATACTTAAAGTTCCAGAGAACCCTATGAGAGCGCTGCAAAAGCAAACTGCCGTGGCCGGGTCTCGAGCCCAGGACCCAAAACACGTCACGCTCTCGAGCGCAACCAACCGCGCCACGACAGCAGCTGATATAAATCTATGTTCGTTCCTAATACTTAAAGTTCCAGAGAACCCTATGAGAGCGCTGCAAAAGCAAACTGCCGTGGCCGGGTCTCGAGCCCAGGACCCAAAACACGTCACGCTCTCGAGCGCAACCAACCGCGCCACGACAGCAGCTGATATAAATCTATGTTCGTTCCTAATACTTAAAGTTCCAGAGAACCCTATGAGAGCGCTGCAAAAGCAAACTGCCGTGGCCGGGTCTCGAGCCCAGGACCCAAAACACGTCACGCTCTCGAGCGCAACCAACCGCGCCACGACAGCAGCTGATATAAATCTATGTTCGTTCCTAATACTTAAAGTTCCAGAGAACCCTATGAGAGCGCTGCAAAAGCAAACTGCCGTGGCCGGGTCTCGAGCCCAGGACCCAAAACACGTCACGCTCTCGAGCGCAACCAACCGCGCCACGACAGCAGCTGATATAAATCTATGTTCGTTCCTAATACTTAAAGTTCCAGAGAACCCTATGAGAGCGCTGCAAAAGCAAACTGCCGTGGCCGGGTCTCGAGCCCAGGACCCAAAACACGTCACGCTCTCGAGCGCAACCAACCGCGCCACGACAGCAGCTGATATAAATCTATGTTCGTTCCTAATACTTAAAGTTCCAGAGAACCCTATGAGAGCGCTGCAAAAGCAAACTGCCGTGGCCGGGTCTCGAGCCCAGGACCCAAAACACGTCACGCTCTCGAGCGCAACCAACCGCGCCACGACAGCAGCTGATATAAATCTATGTTCGTTCCTAATACTTAAAGTTCCAGAGAACCCTATGAGAGCGCTGCAAAAGCAAACTGCCGTGGCCGGGTCTCGAGCCCAGGACCCAAAACACGTCACGCTCTCGAGCGCAACCAACCGCGCCACGACAGCAGCTGATATAAATCTATGTTCGTTCCTAATACTTAAAGTTCCAGAGAACCCTATGAGAGCGCTGCAAAAGCAAACTGCCGTGGCCGGGTCTCGAGCCCAGGACCCAAAACACGTCACGCTCTCGAGCGCAACCAACCGCGCCACGACAGCAGCTGATATAAATCTATGTTCGTTCCTAATACTTAAAGTTCCAGAGAACCCTATGAGAGCGCTGCAAAAGCAAACTGCCGTGGCCGGGTCTCGAGCCCAGGACCCAAAACACGTCACGCTCTCGAGCGCAACCAACCGCGCCACGACAGCAGCTGATATAAATCTATGTTCGTTCCTAATACTTAAAGTTCCAGAGAACCCTATGAGAGCGCTGCAAAAGCAAACTGCCGTGGCCGGGTCTCGAGCCCAGGACCCAAAACACGTCACGCTCTCGAGCGCAACCAACCGCGCCACGACAGCAGCTGATATAAATCTATGTTCGTTCCTAATACTTAAAGTTCCAGAGAACCCTATGAGAGCGCTGCAAAAGCAAACTGCCGTGGTCGGGTCTCGAGCCCAGGACCCAAAACACGTCACGCTCTCGAGCGCAACCAACCGCGCCACGACAGCAGCTGATATAAATCTATGTTCGTTCCTAATACTTAAAGTTCCAGAGAACCCTATGAGAGCGCTGCAAAAGCAAACTGCCGTGGCCGGGTCTCGAGCCCAGGACCCAAAACACGTCACGCTCTCGAGCGCAACCAACCGCGCCACGACAGCAGCTGATATAAATCTATGTTCGTTCCTAATACTTAAAGTTCCAGAGAACCCTATAAGAGCGCTGCAAAAGCAAACTGCCGTGGCCGGGTCTCGAGCCCAGGACCCAAAACACGTCACGCTCTCGAGCGCAACCAACCGCGCCACGACAGCAGCTGATATAAATCTATGTTCGTTCCTAATACTTAAAGTTCCAGAGAACCCTATGAGAGCGCTGCAAAAGCAAACTGCCGTGGCCGGGTCTCGAGCCCAGGACCCAAAACACGTCACGCTCTCGAGCGCAACCAACCGCGCCACGACAGCAGCTGATATAAATCTATGTTCGTTCCTAATACTTAAAGTTCCAGAGAACCCTATGAGAGCGCTGCAAAAGCAAACTGCCGTGGCCGGGTCTCGAGCCCAGGACCCAAAACACGTCACGCTCTCGAGCGCAACCAACCGCGCCACGACAGCAGCTGATATAAATCTATGTTCGTTCCTAATACTTAAAGTTCCAGAGAACCCTATGAGAGCGCTGCAAAAGCAAACTGCCGTGGTCGGGTCTCGAGCCCAGGACCCAAAACACGTCACGCTCTCGAGCGCAACCAACCGCGCCACGACAGCAGCTGATATAAATCTATGTTCGTTCCTAATACTTAAAGTTCCAGAGAACCCTATGAGAGCGCTGCAAAAGCAAACTGCCGTGGCCGGGTCTCGAGCCCAGGACCCAAAACACGTCACGCTCTCGAGCGCAACCAACCGCGCCACGACAGCAGCTGATATAAATCTATGTTCGTTCCTAATACTTAAAGTTCCAGAGAACCCTATGAGAGCGCTGCAAAAGCAAACTGCCGTGGCCGGGTCTCGAGCCCAGGACCCAAAACACGTCACGCTCTCGAGCGCAACCAACCGCGCCACGACAGCAGCTGATATAAATCTATGTTCGTTCCTAATACTTAAAGTTCCAGAGAACCCTATGAGAGCGCTGCAAAAGCAAACTGCCGTGGCCGGGTCTCGAGCCCAGGACCCAAAACACGTCACGCTCTCGAGCGCAACCAACCGCGCCACGACAGCAGCTGATATAAATCTATGTTCGTTCCTAATACTTAAAGTTCCAGAGAACCCTATGAGAGCGCTGCAAAAGCAAACTGCCGTGGTCGGGTCTCGAGCCCAGGACCCAAAACACGTCACGCTCTCGAGCGCAACCAACCGCGCCACGACAGCAGCTGATATAAATCTATGTTCGTTCCTAATACTTAAAGTTCCAGAGAACCCTATGAGAGCGCTGCAAAAGCAAACTGCCGTGGCCGGGTCTCGAGCCCAGGACCCAAAACACGTCACGCTCTCGAGCGCAACCAACCGCGCCACGACAGCAGCTGATATAAATCTATGTTCGTTCCTAATACTTAAAGTTCCAGAGAACCCTATGAGAGCGCTGCAAAAGCAAACTGCCGTGGCCGGGTCTCGAGCCCAGGACCCAAAACACGTCACGCTCTCGAGCGCAACCAACCGCGCCACGACAGCAGCTGATATAAATCTATGTTCGTTCCTAATACTTAAAGTTCCAGAGAACCCTATGAGAGCGCTGCAAAAGCAAACTGCCGTGGCCGGGTCTCGAGCCCAGGACCCAAAACACGTCACGCTCTCGAGCGCAACCAACCGCGCCACGACAGCAGCTGATATAAATCTATGTTCGTTCCTAATACTTAAAGTTCCAGAGAACCCTATGAGAGCGCTGCAAAAGCAAACTGCCGTGGCCGGGTCTCGAGCCCAGGACCCAAAACACGTCACGCTCTCGAGCGCAACCAACCGCGCCACGACAGCAGCTGATATAAATCTATGTTCGTTCCTAATACTTAAAGTTCCAGAGAACCCTATGAGAGCGCTGCAAAAGCAAACTGCCGTGGCCGGGTCTCGAGCCCAGGACCCAAAACACGTCACGCTCTCGAGCGCAACCAACCGCGCCACGACAGCAGCTGATATAAATCTATGTTCGTTCCTAATACTTAAAGTTCCAGAGAACCCTATGAGAGCGCTGCAAAAGCAAACTGCCGTGGTCGGGTCTCGAGCCCAGGACCCAAAACACGTCACGCTCTCGAGCGCAACCAACCGCGCCACGACAGCAGCTGATATAAATCTATGTTCGTTCCTAATACTTAAAGTTCCAGAGAACCCTATGAGAGCGCTGCAAAAGCAAACTGCCGTGGTCGGGTCTCGAGCCCAGGACCCAAAACACGTCACGCTCTCGAGCGCAACCAACCGCGCCACGACAGCAGCTGATATAAATCTATGTTCGTTCCTAATACTTAAAGTTCCAGAGAACCCTATGAGAGCGCTGCAAAAGCAAACTGCCGTGGCCGGGTCTCGAGCCCAGGACCCAAAACACGTCACGCTCTCGAGCGCAACCAACCGCGCCACGACAGCAGCTGATATAAATCTATGTTCGTTCCTAATACTTAAAGTTCCAGAGAACCCTATGAGAGCGCTGCAAAAGCAAACTGCCGTGGCCGGGTCTCGAGCCCAGGACCCAAAACACGTCACGCTCTCGAGCGCAACCAACCGCGCCACGACAGCAGCTGATATAAATCTATGTTCGTTCCTAATACTTAAAGTTCCAGAGAACCCTATGAGAGCGCTGCAAAAGCAAACTGCCGTGGTCGGGTCTCGAGCCCAGGACCCAAAACACGTCACGCTCTCGAGCGCAACCAACCGCGCCACGACAGCAGCTGATATAAATCTATGTTCGTTCCTAATACTTAAAGTTCCAGAGAACCCTATGAGAGCGCTGCAAAAGCAAACTGCCGTGGTCGGGTCTCGAGCCCAGGACCCAAAACACGTCACGCTCTCGAGCGCAACCAACCGCGCCACGACAGCAGCTGATATAAATCTATGTTCGTTCCTAATACTTAAAGTTCCAGAGAACCCTATGAGAGCGCTGCAAAAGCAAACTGCCGTGGCCGGGTCTCGAGCCCAGGACCCAAAACACGTCACGCTCTCGAGCGCAACCAACCGCGCCACGACAGCAGCTGATATAAATCTATGTTCGTTCCTAATACTTAAAGTTCCAGAGAACCCTATGAGAGCGCTGCAAAAGCAAACTGCCGTGGCCGGGTCTCGAGCCCAGGACCCAAAACACGTCACGCTCTCGAGCGCAACCAACCGCGCCACGACAGCAGCTGATATAAATCTATGTTCGTTCCTAATACTTAAAGTTCCAGAGAACCCTATGAGAGCGCTGCAAAAGCAAACTGCCGTGGCCGGGTCTCGAGCCCAGGACCCAAAACACGTCACGCTCTCGAGCGCAACCAACCGCGCCACGACAGCAGCTGATATAAATCTATGTTCGTTCCTAATACTTAAAGTTCCAGAGAACCCTATGAGAGCGCTGCAAAAGCAAACTGCCGTGGCCGGGTCTCGAGCCCAGGACCCAAAACACGTCACGCTCTCGAGCGCAACCAACCGCGCCACGACAGCAGCTGATATAAATCTATGTTCGTTCCTAATACTTAAAGTTCCAGAGAACCCTATGAGAGCGCTGCAAAAGCAAACTGCCGTGGCCGGGTCTCGAGCCCAGGACCCAAAACACGTCACGCTCTCGAGCGCAACCAACCGCGCCACGACAGCAGCTGATATAAATCTATGTTCGTTCCTAATACTTAAAGTTCCAGAGAACCCTATGAGAGCGCTGCAAAAGCAAACTGCCGTGGTCGGGTCTCGAGCCCAGGACCCAAAACACGTCACGCTCTCGAGCGCAACCAACCGCGCCACGACAGCAGCTGATATAAATCTATGTTCGTTCCTAATACTTAAAGTTCCAGAGAACCCTATGAGAGCGCTGCAAAAGCAAACTGCCGTGGCCGGGTCTCGAGCCCAGGACCCAAAACACGTCACGCTCTCGAGCGCAACCAACCGCGCCACGACAGCAGCTGATATAAATCTATGTTCGTTCCTAATACTTAAAGTTCCAGAGAACCCTATGAGAGCGCTGCAAAAGCAAACTGCCGTGGTCGGGTCTCGAGCCCAGGACCCAAAACACGTCACGCTCTCGAGCGCAACCAACCGCGCCACGACAGCAGCTGATATAAATCTATGTTCGTTCCTAATACTTAAAGTTCCAGAGAACCCTATGAGAGCGCTGCAAAAGCAAACTGATGTGGCCGGGTCTCGAGCCCAGGACCCAAAACACGTCACGCTCTCGAGCGCAACCAACCGCGCCACGACAGCAGCTGATATAAATCTATGTTCGTTCCTAATACTTAAAGTTCCAGAGAACCCTATGAGAGCGCTGCAAAAGCAAACTGCCGTGGCCGGGTCTCGAGCCCAGGACCCAAAACACGTCACGCTCTCGAGCGCAACCAACCGCGCCACGACAGCAGCTGATATAAATCTATGTTCGTTCCTAATACTTAAAGTTCCAGAGAACCCTATGAGAGCGCTGCAAAAGCAAACTGCCGTGGCCGGGTCTCGAGCCCAGGACCCAAAACACGTCACGCTCTCGAGCGCAACCAACCGCGCCACGACAGCAGCTGATATAAATCTATGTTCGTTCCTAATACTTAAAGTTCCAGAGAACCCTATGAGAGCGCTGCAAAAGCAAACTGCCGTGGTCGGGTCTCGAGCCCAGGACCCAAAACACGTCACGCTCTCGAGCGCAACCAACCGCGCCACGACAGCAGCTGATATAAATCTATGTTCGTTCCTAATACTTAAAGTTCCAGAGAACCCTATGAGAGCGCTGCAAAAGCAAACTGCCGTGGTCGGGTCTCGAGCCCAGGACCCAAAACACGTCACGCTCTCGAGCGCAACCAACCGCGCCACGACAGCAGCTGATATAAATCTATGTTCGTTCCTAATACTTAAAGTTCCAGAGAACCCTATGAGAGCGCTGCAAAAGCAAACTGCCGTGGCCGGGTCTCGAGCCCAGGACCCAAAACACGTCACGCTCTCGAGCGCAACCAACCGCGCCACGACAGCAGCTGATATAAATCTATGTTCGTTCCTAATACTTAAAGTTCCAGAGAACCCTATGAGAGCGCTGCAAAAGCAAACTGCCGTGGTCGGGTCTCGAGCCCAGGACCCAAAACACGTCACGCTCTCGAGCGCAACCAACCGCGCCACGACAGCAGCTGATATAAATCTATGTTCGTTCCTAATACTTAAAGTTCCAGAGAACCCTATGAGAGCGCTGCAAAAGCAAACTGCCGTGGCCGGGTCTCGAGCCCAGGACCCAAACCACGTCACGCTCTCGAGCGCAACCAACCGCGCCACGACAGCAGCTGATATAAATCTATGTTCGTTCCTAATACTTAAAGTTCCAGAGAACCCTATGAGAGCGCTGCAAAAGCAAACTGCCGTGGTCGGGTCTCGAGCCCAGGACCCAAAACACGTCACGCTCTCGAGCGCAACCAACCGCGCCACGACAGCAGCTGATATAAATCTATGTTCGTTCCTAATACTTAAAGTTCCAGAGAACCCTATGAGAGCGCTGCAAAAGCAAACTGCCGTGGTCGGGTCTCGAGCCCAGGACCCAAAACACGTCACGCTCTCGAGCGCAACCAACCGCGCCACGACAGCAGCTGATATAAATCTATGTTCGTTCCTAATACTTAAAGTTCCAGAGAACCCTATGAGAGCGCTGCAAAAGCAAACTGCCGTGGCCGGGTCTCGAGCCCAGGACCCAAAACACGTCACGCTCTCGAGCGCAACCAACCGCGCCACGACAGCAGCTGATATAAATCTATGTTCGTTCCTAATACTTAAAGTTCCAGAGAACCCTATGAGAGCGCTGCAAAAGCAAACTGCCGTGGTCGGGTCTCGAGCCCAGGACCCAAAACACGTCACGCTCTCGAGCGCAACCAACCGCGCCACGACAGCAGCTGATATAAATCTATGTTCGTTCCTAATACTTAAAGTTCCAGAGAACCCTATGAGAGCGCTGCAAAAGCAAACTGCCGTGGCCGGGTCTCGAGCCCAGGACCCAAAACACGTCACGCTCTCGAGCGCAACCAACCGCGCCACGACAGCAGCTGATATAAATCTATGTTCGTTCCTAATACTTAAAGTTCCAGAGAACCCTATGAGAGCGCTGCAAAAGCAAACTGCCGTGGCCGGGTCTCGAGCCCAGGACCCAAAACACGT